>NC_053431.1:17417025-17717025 GCF_007990345.1 Gossypium hirsutum | reverse complement strand
CACACGGGCATAGGCGAAGCAAACGAAGCTAGACACGGCCGTGAAACACGACCGTGTAAACCCACACACCCGAGGAACACGGGCGTGTACTAAATGTCAGATGCACCCAAATTTGAAATTCGCGAATCACACGGGCTGAAATTGGGGAACACGGTCGTGTGCCATGGCCGTGTGCCTAAAAATCTATAAATATCCTACACTATTCACTTTCTTCCCCATTAAAAAACCCTAACCCTAGCCGTTGCAACACCATACGGCCCCCTGCCACGCCCGTTCGCTGCCTTCAACTTCATTTTTGATGCCCAAACTCTCTCCCTTAGCGTTTGTTTACTCTCTTCACTTCTATTCTGCTGATTACTAATGCTTATTATTATAATAATTTCCATTTCTTTTAAACTATCTTCCATTTTTGTTCATTACTTTATCATTTAGTTTGCGCTTTTAGTTAGTTATTATACATTGTATGTTAAATAAAGTGATTAGGAAACTTTATACCCATGATTTTACCATGCCCATTCTTATGATATTCCCATGACCAATATCTCTTATGTAATTTGCATTGTTCAATTATGTCGTATACATTTCATGTTGCTAGGCTTCATTCTTTTACACATGCCATTACTACATACAATGACAAAGTCACGAAATTATTATATTAGTTATGTTGGTGGTGACTGAAAGTCTGCTTTTTAATTGGAAATTGTATTCCTTTTACTTCGACCACTTGATGATTCTAATCGCAGGTACCATGTCATCGTCAAGAGGAAAGAAAACCACTGTACCTGCTTCGAAGAAGAAGAAGGGAGTGTCTTCTTCTGCGGGCCCAATCGCTGAAATCTGTCACCCTCTCCTACAGTTTCCCCGAGGGCCTCAAGAAGAACTGTTCTAAATACTTTGGGCTCGACCCTTAATTGCGGGCCGTTGCATCGACTGGGCTGCCGTAGAATAAGTCTAGATGGCTGACGCGATTCGAGCTCTCCTAACCACTGACCCTTGGGAGCTATTCTTCTAGATTATTGAGCCGACATACCTCGAGCTCAAGATGGAACTATGCTCAACGTTCCATCTCCAGACCGTAATGACAAGGTATGATGATCCCGGCACGGTCCAGTTTCGCCTAGGTGGATTAATCCGCCAGCTAAACATCCCAGAGTTCGGTGCTACTCTAGGCCTATATACGGAGGAGTTTCGAGAGAAGAATGAACTACATGCTCTCAGTCGCTACATACATTTTTCTCCCTCGAAGTGTTGGCACACTTTGACCTCTAGCACGACCTCATACAACCCTAGCCGCTCCTAGGCATCAATTCTCCCACCATCCCTGAGGTACTTACACGCTATTTTAGCTCACACGATTACAGGGAGGCGAGAGAGCACTGGCGTCGTCAACACCCACGACGTCTACTTCCTATGGTGCATGTCGCAAGGGCACGTCATCGACCTTGCCTATTTCATTGCCCTTGCGATTCAGCACCAGACAGCGGCATCGGAAGGGGGTCATATCCATTGGCCCCTACGTGACTAGGCTGGCATGACACTTCGGGCTCCTCAACACTGCGGCCCAAGAATCATCCCTCACCCTCATTGGCAAGATGTCTCCATAAGGCATCTCGAGCATGCTTAGCATGAGGATGATCAAGAGGCACCGAGGAACTTACCCTCCCCAGCATCGCCTAGCTCAATCTACCAAGGAGGAGGCCTACGAGGACATTCCTGATGATGTCCCCCCACAGCATGAGGGCCCACCGACTCAGCCACCACCACCCTATCGTCCACCCATGCAGCGGCTTCATATGATGACATCTCTCAGCGCCTCACCCGATTTGAGCAGCAGTGTTTTCAATGATTTGACAACATTGATATACTCTACAGCAGATTTGTCAGCACCTCCACAACTCATCGCCAGTCCCACCTCGCGAACCATTCAGCGAAAGATGTTTAGAAATATGTTTTTCTTATTTTATGTTTTTAATTTTTATTAGATTCTAGAAATTTTATTTTTAATTATTAAATTCGATTCTTTCTTTTTGAGTAATTATTCTTCCTAATATCCCCTAAAAAGTTCCTGATTTTATCACAGTTATATAGAGCTCTTAAGCTCATCATCACATAGGAACTAAAACTCCACTGGGAAAGGTTCTCCACGACTGTCATGTCCTGCTCGACCACGATCATAGCTACCACCAGATATAATATTCTTTTGGCGCAGGACTTATGGCCGAATGAACCTCTACGACCGCCGGAGCATCCTCCTTCACTCTTGAACAGATCACTTTCCAAACCTCAAAGTTTGAGGAATTCATCTACAGGAAGTTCTACTTATCTCTCTATCTTATTTTTATACTCTAACATCTACCTTTGTACATTGAGGGCAATGTTCATCTTAAGTGTGGGGGGATATTTATTTCATTATCAGAAAAATCCCTGAATGATCACCTTGTTCTCTTGAAAAGCTCTCATATCATATTTAGGATAAATTTTAATTGATTTATGATTTTGATTGATATATCTTGAATTAAAACATAGGCATTTATGCATTGATTGTTTAAACTTTAAGACATTAGTGAATCAAGTATGATAAGTTGATTTTTAAGAATTTAAAATTATAGGTTGTTTCCCCGAGTCTAGATATTACTTTGAATTGGAATTCACGAGTCTAAACATCAAAAAGACATAATTTTTTGTGAGATTTTTGAGCCTTTTGAGCATCTATTAATTCTTTCATGCTCACTTTTATTATTGCTTTGAGTGCGTCAGTATTGAATTGTTATTCTAAAACTTGCTTGATTATGCATGTCGAGACCACACTATTTGATTTGATATATCAAAATGATTAAGGCACTTAGGATTAACCCACTCATGCCATAAAAAGCCTACCTCCATGATTAACCCCTAGAAAACCCCCTTAAGCCTAATAAGCCATTTCTTGTATTACCCTTAATATTAACCTTTAACCCATTATTATTGAAACCCCTTAAATTAATCCCTATTTTTTTTTGAGATTTGAGTTGAATGGACTGCCTAGCTATGTTTTTTTTCTGAGAGAAGAAGGAGAATAATGTATACATATCTGTACTTTCATATTCTGAGAGAAGCTCTATTGTACGCAAGGGAAGATTAACCCGTTTTCTAGTTAGGAAAAATTTTCAATTCAATCTCGATTCTAACCCTTTCTTTCAGCTTGTGACCACACCCCCTAACCAAGCCGCACTACAACCCTCTAAAGACCTTTTGATTGATGTATCATCTTAAATTATAGTGGTGGAGATTTGATTTTCATGCAAGCCTATGGCAATGACTTTTCATTATTGACTATCGAGTGCTTCATTTATTGTCCTTAAACACCTCGAGTGATTTGAGTGAATCTTTAGTGAGGATGTGAAACTCTGTGATATTCTGAATCAAAGGTAACCACTTAGATGCGGAGAGACACCTATGTTTGCATGATTAAATACTCAACTTGGAATGTTTGAAACTTTTATGTTCTTTTAGTTGAATTCTCAATATATGATTAGCTATGGATTATTTTGAGATATTATCGATAAGAATTATAAGTTGAGGAGAATTTATTTTGATTATGAGTTGAGGATTTTGCTTGAGGACAAGCAAATGCTTAAGTGTGGGGGTATTTGATAAACCATAATTTATACATATTTTTCCCTTATGTTTAACGCATTTTATGGATGATTTTCTATTAGAATTGGTGAATTTGATTCTCCTAATGCTTTAATTTCAAGTTTTATACTTAGGAGAGCATAGAAGAGCGAAAGGAACAAGAAACGGGCCAAAAACAGAGAAAATAGGCCAAAGTACGAAACCAACACGGCCTGGACCTCCTCAAAAGGGCAAACCACAAGGCTGTGTCAATCTGGCAGAATTAGAGCACGACTCACACAAGCATAGCACACGCCCGTGCCATTCTAACAGGCTCGAACATTGCCTGAAGTAAATTGCACACGGGCGTGTCCCTACCAAGCCCAAGTTAAGTCCAATTCGGAAAAGGGCACTTTTGAGGGCTTCTAGGCATTCCAAAGCCTATAAATACACCCTAGAGGAGGAAGAAAAGGGGAGACGGAGAAGGGGGTAAGGAATTACCCCAAGGAAGCCGATTGATCCATCTCAAAAGCCGGATTCATCATCAAGACTGAAGATCTCGCCTCAATTTCTTTTCAGGAGTTTTGGGTTTTCTTTATTTTTTGTATTGTTTATTCTTCGGAGATGTTTTCTTATTTAGTTATGAACTAAATCCCCTAAATACCTAAGGGGAATGAAACCTAAGATGAATCTTATTATTATTTTCTGAATCGTAAGATAAATATTTGACTTGTTCTTAATTATGTGTTCTTAATCCTTGTTTTGATATCCCCAGATAATGATTCAAGACATGCTCTTATTTAGAGAGGAATAGACCTTGTCTAAGAGTATTTTTGTCATAATTATGCAGAGTTGATTGCGTGCTAGAAATAGGGTGACAAGATTTTGCCAGGTTAGGGTGAAACTTAATAAGGGGATCCACAGATCGAGTTAATGCAACCCTAGAGTGGTAATTAGAGAAAAGTCTCGGTTATTCAATCTAGGGATTAGACATTATTAGTATTGAATAGGGATAATAACATAACTTAGGGATCTCTACGGAACAAGTTGAATGAATAAATCGTCCGATTTTGAGCCAGAATAACAAGTAAAGTCTAGGTGGATTTTTCCTTAGGTATTGTCTCAAGTCAATCGATTTTCCCAAAAGCAATTCCCCAACTCTTTTCTTTGTGCGTTCTTAGTTTAGATAATTAGTTAATTAAAACAAAACTCCATTATTCTTAGGCTGGATAATAAAAAGATAGTTATTGCTAGTACTTTTAGTTCCTTTGGGTTCGACAATCCGGTCTTGCTAAAACTATACTACTGTTCGATAAGTACACTTGCCTATATCGCGATAATAGTTAGTTCAAGAACGAGTAATTATAAATATTTAAAACCTATCATGAAACCACGCGATCAATATGGTGACGAAGTTTATCATGAATGGATGCTTGAAATGGACCTAATAATTTGAGAGTGGACATAGCATACAATGTATATGGTTATAATATGGCCTAAGTGTAAAATATAAAATGTGCTATGTTAATCCCTGACTAAGCTGATGAGATGAGGCTAACATGCGATAATGAGGCCATGTTAAATACCATTGAAGTCTTTAAGTGTGTATGGATAATAGAGGGTGACCAAAGGCTTGGAAAATAACCCTAAAAAGGTCCACACGGGCATGTGTCTAAGCCGTGTGTGACACACGGCTAGCCCCCATGGGCGTGTTGCCTAGCCGTGTGTCCCCTGCACCTACAATTTTAGGTCAGTTTGCATGGTAGTAAACACACGGGGAAAGACACGACCGTGTGTCTCAACCATGTGGAGGACACGGCCTAGCACATGGGTTTGTGCCTCAAAATGAGTGATGATGTCATAAATAGAATGTTTGGGTTTTTGGACACGAACAGGCGTGTCTAGGCCGTGTGAGGGACACGGGCGTGTGCTTGGCCGTGTGAAAACCCTGTAGGTTCGAAATGAAAAATAAATTCAAATAATTCAACATAGTTGAGGGACATAGACGTGTCCCTAAGCACACGGGCGTGTGCTTTGCCTCCACGCGGATGTGTAAGGCATAACCCTATGAATTTTACTAAAGTTTTCAATAGTTCTCGGTTTAGTCCTGGATCGATTTTAATGTATGTTTTGGACCTTGTAGGTCCATAATAGGGACACTATGATGTTTGATTGGCTTTAAATTAGAATGAAATTTTAGAACCCGTATTTTTCAAAATGTCTGAGTATGTGTCCGATAATGCTTTGTACTTTGTCCCAGTCTCGGGTACGAGTAAGGGGTGTTACAGAAATTTCAGCCATTTAGTCTCTCTACAAGTAAGTGATTTTGATGATTTTTCTTGATGATTTTTGCATTTTAAAACCCTTGTAACATGAGCTTTCAAATGAGGGGACTATTTTGCAAAATAGTTGAAAGTCTAGGGTTTTACCATGAGAGTGTTCATGTTATTTTCTAAAATTTTATGGAAGAAAATGAAACATGGTTGTGAAATAAACAACTTTTGTGAAGAGATTTCTCATGAAAACCCTAAAAAAGACCATTTTGCATAAGTTGTAAAATAGGTGATAAATGTGGGAAATAATGGGAATTGTGGGCTGCTTTTAGTATAAAAAGTGATCATCTAGGCTTGGTTAGTGAGAAAATGTGATAAAAATCAATTTTTGAACCTAGGGGTAAAATGGTCATTTTGTGAAAGTCTAGGGGCAAAACGGTCATTTTGCTCAATTATGAATTTTTGAGTGTTTAGAGTAATTTGCTGATGAGATGAACGAATTTCTATCATTTTAGATCAAGAATTACAAAATTCGGGCTTAGACCAGGGAAAAGCAAAGCAAGTGGACTAAGCAGTCGTCTACATTTTGTAATTCGAGGTAAGTTGTATGTAAATAATACAACTACATTGTTATCATATGTGTTTGAATTGATATGGCAGAAATTGCTTGTTTGTGGAAATAATTATGCAAGATGAACATTGAGATAGTAGAACTCCCGTTTGAACCTTAGGGAATAAATCGGATATTCATGCCATGACATTTGGGTTAATTGTGTGCTAATGTAAGACATGTCTGGGACATGCATTGGCCACATTACGAGAGCTAGTGTAAGACCATGTCTGGGACTTGGCATAGGCATTGAGACGAGAGCTAGTGTAAGACATGTCTGGGACATGCATCGGGCTCGAGATGTAAGCCAGTGTAAGACATATCTAAGACATGCATCGACTACAAAATGTGTTAGTGTAAGACCATGTCTGGGACATGGCATCGGCATTATACCCTATGTTTGAGGTTTAATGAATATCCGATAGCATTCCGAATGGTTCGACGGTGAGAAATTCAGTTTAAGTTTAGCGAGAAACGTATAACCATGTTGTGAGTGGTACAGGTACCTATTGTAACAACTCTCGCTCATATCCGATGCCGAGACATGGTTTGAGGTGTTACCTGACTTAACTCAATCAATTATACAAAATTGGGCCGTAAAATTTTGATGATTTGGTTAAAACTTTTACTTTCATAAGCAATTTGTTCCTTAAATGGGCTTACGAGGCCCAAAACATACATTCGAAATGAATTAAATTTAACTGAGAACTTAAGAAAAACTTGGTGAAATTCAAGCTTTAGGGTTCCACACGCCTGTGTGACTCGGGACACGCCCACGCCCTCAGTCCGTGTGCGACACTAACTTTAGGGCACGGCCATGACACACGCTCGTGTGGCCTACCCGTGGGCAATACTGACTTATAGACACAGCAATGGTACACGCCCGTGTGGCCTAACCGTGGACAATACTGATTGGAAAATTTAAGTGCAGGGGGACACACGGCCATAACACACACCCATGGGGGTGAGCCATATGTCACACACGGTCTAAACACACGCCCGTGTGTCTTGCCCGTGCGGACAAACTAGGCTATCTTCCAAGCCATTTTGTTACCCATTTTGCACAACCTACACAAGATCATTTCAATATGCTCTTTCCATCCCAAATGACATCAATTCATCCATAGAAGGCACGTCATATACATTTACCAAAATAAATAATAGCCATTATCTATGCTTAATACAAAATGAAGGGTTTTTTATCTTAAGCCAATATACATAAAAAATTTCTCAATAATACAACTCCCTAGTCTAGCCCTATACATTCCATAATAAAAAATATAAATCCAACTATACTGAGTATTACGGCTGATAGTGTGATCGATATCTCTGACTTCAAGGGATCCTCGAGAAAAATGGAAGTACTGAAAGAAAAAGGAAGGGAATGAGAGTAAGCATAAATCTTAGTAAGTTGCATATAAATATATATACAACGACAACTTCACCATTTATCAATTATGCTTATAGCCCAAAGGTAAGTATAAACTGGACTTACTCATTACCATCAACTCAAATCATATTTTCTAATCGAGCTCATTACTCATGCATACCAAATAGGTACCTGTAACACTTACAACACTATCATCCTTTCCTTTTTAAATATCTTTCTTAACTCTTAAAGTTGAACCTTTTGGAATACTACAGGATATTCTAAAAGCCTCAAACATGGGTTAAGTTGCCGCTGCCATGTCCCAGACATGTCTTACACTAGCATGAAACTTAGCCCTGTTTCACAAGGTTTCAAATATCTCATAAAGTATAATTTATATGCCTGTTTTTTTAATCCATATGAAAATAGACTCATTAAGCTTCAATTTCATAACTTGCTCATCATTTAATTCCATTTATACTATTTTTAGTGATTTTTCAAATTCATGTCATTGCTGCAGCAATATTCTGTTTTAAGGCAAAATTCATCTTTTCATGAGTTGTTATGAACTAGATAACCTATTAAACTTCCATGATATCAAACATGATCTAAATTTAACCATCACCATGACTTATCAATATCAAACATTTTCTCAACCAATCATGGCCATATCATAAAATTATTTACACAAAATAAGTATATTGCTATACATGCCATACTTAAGTTTTACAAGCCATTTACCCCGATGAAAGTCCTTTGGATAGTGTGATCGAACCTTCGACCCGTCCCGATTCCCGAGCTGGCTTGTTCAAAACTACAGTAAATAAAGAGGGAGTAAGCATAAATGCTTAGTAAGTTCATATGTAAATAATAAGTAACATAACAATACAAATATACCAAACAACTTTAGCATGGTATCACCAAAACATATATCACATTTCTAAACATCATTCATCATCTTACCACCTTATCGTTGTTGTATCTATTTTCAACCCGAGGGTTAAGAACATACCTGTCCAAAGTGTCCATTTCACAACACTTACCAAAACATCGCTTGCATCTTAAGTGTTCTTCCATTTCACTAGAAATTTCACCTGTTGAACACATCGGAATACAACTCGGATACACGGATAATTTGCACATAAGTGCCTTATATGTAATCAAGAAATCATGTAACCCGCCCCTAAGTGAACTTGAACTCAACTCAACGAGCTTGGGCGTTCGCATCCATAAGTGAACTCGGACTCAACTCAACGAGTTCGGATGCCTAGTTACATCTCACGAACTCGGACTCAACTCAACGAGTTCGGACATTCGCATCCATAAGTGAACTCGGACTCAACTCAACGAGTTCGGATGCTCAACCATCCTAGTGACATGTCACTTGTATCCTAATCTATTCCTAAGGTTCAAATGGGCTTTTTCCCTCGATCTCACATTTGCCGTCTTCCATGGAATATCGGAACCGATACTCGGTTGCAATTCATATTTATCAAGTAGTAAACATAATTTGCATATTACTCAATATTGACCACAAAGCATAATATTTCACGATTAAAAATCAGCATATCATATAATTAACATTAATAACTTAAAAATAACATTTATGCTACATTATTTACACATGAACTTACCTTGGTACCAAAATATAAAGATTTTGCAATTTAGTCCACAATCTTTTCTTTTCCTCGATCGCGACTTGAATCTCGTTTCTCTTGATCTATAATGCCAAATTAATCTTATTCAATACATACATTCATCAAAACAGCATTTAATACGAACTTTGGAAAAATTACACTTTTGCCCCTAAACTTTTGCATAATTACACTTTTGCCCCTAGGCTCGGGAATTAAACTTTATTCCTTATTCTTATGTTTTATAACATGCTGATCATTTTTCCCTTCTATGGCAACATCAAATTCTTGCTCTAACATATACTTGTGACTATTAGGTATTTTACCGATTAAGCCCTTTTACTCGTTTTCACTCAAAACCGTGTAGCACAAGTTGTCTAACATAATTTAAAACCCCATATTCTATCATAAAACATCAAAATACACAAATTTCACCTATGGGTATTTTTCCAAATATAAACCCTAGTTTGAATTATTGCTAGCATAAGCTTAATCGAGCTACCGGGATTCCAAAAACGTAAAGAACATTAAAAACAGGGCTTGGAATCACTTACTATGGAGCTTGGAAGCTTGAAACAAACCCTAACTATGGAAAACCCTTCAAATTTCAGCCTAATGAAGAAGATGGATGTAACACCCCTATCCCGTAACCATCGCCGGAATAAGTAAGGGGCATTATCGGACTTGTAACTCATGACAGAACAATAATTTTTTTTTAGATCATTCATTTGGATAAACACTAAACACAACCAGGGATAAAATGTAAACTTCTATAAGTAAACATTCAAAAGATGTCATTTTCGCATGGCTTATATACAATAACCAAATTATTCTTTCGCTACTAGTCTATTCTATACATGCCATAAGATAATCCAATCTCATGGCTACCATAATGGTAGATAGTGTGATGAAGTGCTGACGATCCCCAAGCTAGTAGTCAGAATCCACAACCTACAGACCAAAAACATGAACGAACAGAGTAAGCTTTCGTAAGCTTAGTAAGTTTTAAGCAAAATAATAATTTTGTTGAATCAATGACGTTTTTCACATATACTTAATCTAGATAAAATCTCATTTGACCCAATATACCTAACCAAAATTTCACATAATTTAATTCGCCTTTCTTTAGCCTTGAGCTTTAAGTCGCAAAGTGTTTTCATTCAATATCTTTGGTCATTCATTTCAACTGTTCGATGAAGTTAATCTAGAGCTTCATCTCGAACTATAATATCAATAAACGCATCACTTAACTCTCACATATATATACTTTCGTACAATAGTGACCTAGATGGTCGAATATTTCCAAAGCACATTCTTCATCAACTAAAGATGGATTCACATGGTAAGCACATTCTTCATCAATTTACAACTTTCAATAATCCTTTCCACTTGTTCATAATCACATCCATATTTTCAACTATTTCAACATGACAAGTACTAAATTACTGTAGGCACCTAAAGAACCAAACATATTCCTTATTACATATACGTAAGTTTACAGAATATAATCCTTACCTTGTACTGGCACATCTAGCTGAACCCAACCCGTACTCAAATCATAAGGCCTTTGGGCAGAATATGCACTAATACATAAGAATATTTCATCCCATACTTCATTATACAAGCATACTATTACCAATTAAATCATTCTCATATTTGAAGTTATAATATTGATCACATTTACATACCTTTTGTAACACCCCAAACCCGGCCCAGACGTTATGGCAAAATCTGACGTGCCATATTGGAGTTGAAAACCCACGTTCCGTTTTAGTGTTTTAAAAACCATATATTTTATTGAGTTAACAAAGTGTATGGAAGCTGGGCACCAGGTAGGTATCCGAGACAGAGGAGGTGAGCCATGAAGGCTGCCTAAGTACCAAGCTCTTTGATTGGATCCAATCCTAGACATGCTCACAACCATAGCCACACTTTGTTATATCGAGTTTAAATTTGTTTAAGTGAACGACTTTGATAAATCGATTAATCGTGGTGTTGAACTCTTTTGAAAACAAGTATCATTTTGAAAACACGTCCTAAGTCTAGCCCATTTGAATAATTATCAACCAGGTTTGAAGTTATTAAAATTAAAATAATCCCGAAAAGAAATAAAAGGAAAGTGAAAATGGCCTTATTACAACCCAAAAATAAATAATAATTAAAGGGAAACTAATGAAAACCAACGCTTATTTAAAAGTCCAAAGACAATCATCGTGGCCACTCTGAATCCCCTCCGGCCCAAGTCCCCACATCAAGGCTCACCTGCAAGGTTAAGGAAAGGGGGTGACTTTGGAAACTCAGTATGCAACAAGCCCCTTTCAGAGCCCAAAACAATGACAGCCTGTTGGGTCTAAGCCCAAATCCAATCTCAAACATGTACTGGGCCATATCCCTTTTCATATTTCATATTTCATAACACTGGGCCGAAGCCTTTTCAAATTTCATATTACTGGGCCGAAGCCTTTACTTTAAACGGTATGGCCCATAGGGTCATTTCAATATCACATATAATGTCAAGAATGCAAACCTATTTGGGGAGACTACTCAACCCACCATCCACTACTCTCCACCCGTACCAACCAGCACATCATGTGGGGATTAACTCGACCCACCCCGCCATAACTCTCCACTGGCAGCATAGCTGCTTTATCATATATCTGGAGGCCTAGCCTCTTTTAATAACTGGGGCAAAAGCCCTTTTAATAACTGGGGCATAAGCCCTTTGATAATTGGGGCATAAGCCCTTTTGATAACTGGGGCATAAGCCCTTTTGATAACTGGGGCATAAGCCCTTTAATAACTGGGGCATAAGCCCTTTTGCACTTCCTCCATCCATATAAAAACCCAACCCAATGCATTTATGAACATCTCATGTTCATATCATACATATCATGTGCATATCATACATGTCATGTGCATATCATACATATCATGTTTATCAAAATCCCATGCATTAAGTTCATATATAAACCCTAAGGGTATAATGGTCACTTTTACCTAGGGGCAAAACGGTCATTTTCATGTTATAAGGGTAATCTTGTAATTTTATCGAAAATTAGGGTTTCCATGTTCGTTAACGATTACTAACAATTCATGGGTGCAAATAGTGATTCTGGCCCATTTTTAGCGAAATCGAGTTATTGGGCCTAAAACCCTAATGGGCCCTACTTAGCCAATTTCATCATCTTGACCCATTTAGCCTATATCCACAATAGTATTAACAGTCTTAACATGCAATTTACCAGATTTTCGTTTTCTACCAATTTTACCCAAATGGGCCCGAAAGCCTATTGGGTCATATTGCAGCCCCTCGAGGCCCAACTTACCGTGAATGCCAACAATCACATTCTTATCGTTTCCAATGTTCCTGATCATCATCTCAACGAATCTAACTAGCTAATGAGCGTTCGCTTGCTCACGAGTCCTCGAAATGCCAGAATTTCGGCATTTTCGCTTTTCGGCATTTATCGCTTTAAGCTTATGAAAATGGTTCGTTACACACCTGATTTGCGATATTCCTTGACGAGATCTCCTATGTGATTTCTCCTATAATCAACTGTTAATAGATTAGACCATGTTAATATTAAACCAAATCGAAAACTACCTATTATCATCACTTACACATTCGGCCACCATCCACAATGGCCCTTGGGTTCATACCTTTGCCAAAGTTGATGACTAGATTTAGTCACTCCAATGATCCAAGCTTTTCACACACTCCTCGATCGGTAACCTTTAATCCTCACTAGCACCAACAAACCAAATAACACCAAACACCCTTTTAGCCTTAGTCGACAGAGAGGTTTTCAGCTTTTCTTAAACCACAAGATACAAATGGAAAGAAGGTTCGAATACTTACCAAGAGATCTACTCGTTGAAGAACGTTCCAAATACCTTCCTACCCCATATCCTTTGTGAATCCAACTTAAACGTGCGTAGAAAATAGATCTAAGTATTAATTCCCGAATCACTAAAATATGAAGCTTTCGGCTTTTCAGCAAATATTAATCTAGGCTATTACGAGGGTTAGTACACACCTGTTACGGGTTGAAGTTGAAACGTTTCCAAAGTCAATCGCCTACGATAACCACCACCTGTCACCCAAACTTAACTAATCCAATATCAATATATGTAAATCCTAAGCACATCAGTCATACGGAACATAAGGGCATATTCGTCATTTTACCATACAGGGGTATTACGGTCACTTTACCCTACAGGGGCTTTACGGTCACTTTACCTAATAGGGGTATTTTAGTCATTTCATCCTACAAGGGTGTTTTGGTAAATCTACAAACCAAAGGTATTTCAGTAATTTTGTAAACCAATGGTATTTCTATAATTTTTAGAAAGTCAAGGGTATTTCTGTAACTTTGTAAATCAGGGGTATTTTGGTAATTTTACAAATTGAGGGTATTTCGGTAATTTCACAAACCAAGGGTATTTTGGTAATTTTACAAACTAGGGGTATTTTGGTAATTTTACAAACAAAGGGTATTTTAGTAATTTTGTAAATCGAGGGTAAAATAGTAATTCTGTAAATCAAGGGTAAAACAGTAATTCTATAAATCGAGGGTAAAATGGTAATTCTGTAAATCAAGGGTAAAACGGTAATTCTGTAAGTCGAGGGTAAAACAATAATTATGTAAATCAGGGGTAAAACGGTAATTATGTAAATCGGGGGTAAAACAGTAATTCTGTAAATCGGGGGTACTTTGGTAATTTTACAAGTCGAAGGTATTTTAGTAATCTTACAAATCGAGGGTATTTCAGTATTTTTTCAAACTAAGGGTATTTCGGTAATTTTAGTAAACTAAAGTATTCTAAACAGGGATAGCAATACGAATGGGCCTAAAGCCTATTCTCGGCCCAAATGGGCTCAAATGCTCGTGTGGCCCTTTTAGCCCAAATCTAGCCACAAATATGAGATTCACCTAGCCTAGTCCAATATTTACTACACAATCAAACAACTTATCCAATTGGGCCTGTAGGCCCATTAGGCCCACATGGCCCCTTTCGGCCCATCGCGGCCCGAAGTAGCCATCCTACAGCTAGAGTAGTGAGAAATACACACCTGATAGGAGACTGGAGTTAATCCACACTCCGAGCACTCTTAGCCGATGCCCAACCCAAACGAGCACGCCATACAGCGAAAGGGATCAGCCAAGAAAGGTACATTTACTCTCCTCATGGTTCCCTCTATTTAAAGCCAGCTTCGCAACCACTCTTATATTAGCTTCCTGATGTGGGATCCCTCCAACATTAGAGTTTAAATTCAACACCAACTCTTGCCGCCCCCTGTTAGCAAAATAAATGCTCTTTGCTTGCCATGGGATTCGAACCTATGCCTCCCCTTAAATGCTCCACACGCTACTTGCCACTAAGCCACAAGGCTTTTTGTGTCATATTTTATCCCCAATTAATTATAAGGTCTAAAGGCCAAAGTCCAGGTTCCCTTTAAAAAACCCAAAATAAATTGCAAGAGCCATGGCTTGAACCCAGGCTCCCATACAACCTTAATGACGCCACAACCACTAGATTACAAGCTTCCTTGTGTCATTTATTTAACACAATAATTTAAAAACCCTCATCCAAGCATCCAGGTTTTTTTCACTTAATACCAAAATTTTTGCTAAAGCCCAAGTTTGAACCCAAGATTTCTCTAACACTTCTCAAAGCCGTTAACCACTAAAGCAAACATTTAATTGTGTCATTTCATTGCACAATTAAATACCTATATAAAACCTCCTTACGGACCCACACTCAAGGCCCAATACTTCTAGGCCCAATACTTCTAGGCCCAAATTCGGGGTGGTACAATTCTACTCCCCTTAAAGAAATTTCGTCCTCGAAATTTCCAACTATCAACTAACCGTATTACTCAAGTCAAACCTCTATGCTTCCGCTACGCATTCTAATTAAAAATAATTCTTAGTACGACCCAGAACATCTAATTACCAAGGTAAAGAAACATTTATCAAGCACGCTTGCAATTCGTAACACATATTTAAATAAAATAAACTTGGCAATCCCGAGCTCGATGCTCCTTGGACCCACATCTAAGACATGCTCCTGTCTTCCTATGGCATTCACCCGGATGACGTCCGTTGCAGTCTTTGCAGATTGGAAAGTTTGGTCGTGCCTTAACATGTTTCACAGAACGAGGATTGGTTTTCTGAGAACTAGAATCCTTTCTTTTCTTACACTCCAAGCATCCTGCTTGAAGCGTTTCCCTAATTTCCTTAATTTTGGTATCCAATACTTCCTCTACCACTTTCCTTACTAACTCGGCCAGTGCCTCAGTACCAAACTCCGAGTTACCGCTACTTGAAGTTGGCAGACTTTGCTTACCCTCAAAATCCATATCAATACTCTACATTACCAGTACACATATCAAATAACTACCAAGATCTCAAAAATTTTACTATTATTCATATGTCTTATGCAGAGATAGTATTTTAAAGTTTCTATTTTCACAGAATCATAGCCTAGCTACAGTCTCGGTATTCTAGAGTTTTTAGGGTTGCCCTAGTTATAATGTCATGATATTGTCTCAGTTCTATCTACAGTAATATCTTAATATAGTGTAATATGAGGAACAGAAATACTTACAGACTTGGTGCCGGAGATTCAGTGTGCCACTTCTTCAGTTACCAAATTTCAAAAACCCAGGAAAATTTAAACCATTTTAACATGTATACTCTGTAAAACATTTTTGCAATAAACTTTCCAAAAACTATTTCCAAAAATACCCTTCTTAAGCCTAAATTTTCGAAAAATTTTCAGACCCGATCCACAGCCGAGTTGTTGCAACTTGGCTCTGATACCACTAAATGTAACACCCCAAACTCGGCCCAGACGTTATGGCCAAATCTAACGTGCCACATTAGAGTTGAAAACCCACGTTCCGTTTTAGTGTTTTAAAAACCATATATTTTATTGAGTTAACAAAGTGTATGGAAGCTGGGCACCAGGTAGGTATCCGAGACAGAGGAGGTGAGCCATGAAGGCTGCCTAAGTACCAAACTCTTTGATTGGATCCAATCCTAGACATGCTCACAACCATAGCCACACTTTGTTATATCGAGTTTAAATTTGTTTAAGTGAACGACTTTGATAAATCGATTAATCGTGGTATTGAACTCTTTTGAAAACAAGTATCATTTTAAAAACACGTCCTAAGTCTAGCCCATTTGAATAATTATCAACCAGGTTTGAAGTTATTAAAATTAAAATAATCCCGAAAAGAAATAAAAGGAAAGTGAAAATGGCCTTATTACAACCCAAAAATAAATAATAATTAAAGGGAAACTAATGAAAACCAACGCTTATTTAAAAGTCCAAAGACAATCACCGTGGCTACTCTGAATCCCCACCGGCCCAAGTCCCCAAATCAAGGCTCACCTGCAAGGTTAAGGAAAGGGGGTGAGTTTGGAAACTCAGTGTGCAACAAGCCCCTTTCAGAGCCCAAAACAATGACAGCCTGTTGGGTCTAAGCCCAAATCCAATCTCAAACATGTACTGGGCCATAGCCCTTTTCATATTTCATATTTCATAACACTGGGCCGAAGCCTTTTCAAATTTCATATTACTGGGCCGAAGCCTTTACTGTAAACGGTATGGCCCATAGGGCCATTTCAATATCACATATAATGTCAATGAAAGAATGAAAACCCATTTGGGGAGACTACTCAACCCACCATCCGCTACTCTCCACCCGTACCAACCAGTACACCATGTGGGGATTCACTCGACCCACCCCGCCATAACTCTCCACTGGCAGCATAGCTGCTTTATCATATATCTGGAGGCCTAGCCTCTTTTAAGAACTGGGGCAAAAGCCCTTTTAATAACTGGGGCATAAGCCCTTTGATAATTGGGGCATAAGCCCTTTTGATAACTGGGGCATAAGCCCTTTTGATAACTGGGGCATAAGCCCTTTAATAACTGGGGCATAAGCCCTTTTGCACTTCCTCCATCCATATAAAAACCCAACCCAATGCATTTATGAACATCTCATGTTCATATCATACATATCATGTGCATATCATACATGTCATGTTCATATCATACATATCATGTTTATCAAAATCCCATGCATTAAGTTCATATATAAACCCTAAGGGTATAATGGTCACTTTTACCTAGGGGCAAAACGGTCATTTTCATGTTATAAGGGTAATCTTGTAATTTTATCAAAAATTAGGGTTTCCATGTTCGTTAACGATTACTAACAATTCATGGGTGCAAATAGTGATTCTGGCCCATTTTTAGCGAAATCGAGTTATTGGGCCTAAAACCCCTAATGGGCCCTACTTAGCCAATTTCGTCATCTAGACCCATTTAGCCTATATCCACAATAGTATTAACAGTCTTAACATGCAATTTAACAGATTTTCGTTTTCTACCAATTTTACCCAAATGGGCCCGAAAGCCTATTGGGCCATATTGCAGCCCCTCGAGGCCCAACTTATCGTGAATGCCAAAAATCACATTCTTGCCGTTTCCAATGTTCCTGATCATCATCTCAACGAATCTAACTAGCTAATGAGCGTTCGCTTGCTCACGAGTCCTCGAAATGCCAGAATTTCGGCATTTCGGCTTTTCGGCATTTATCGCTTTAAGCTTATGAAAATGGTTCGTTACACACCTGATTTGCTATATTCCTTGACGAGATCTCCTATGTGATTTCTCCTATAATCAACTGTTAATAGATTAGACCATGTTAATATTAAACCAAATCGAAAACTACCTATTATCATCACTTACACATTCGGCCACCATCCACAATGGCCCTTGGGTTCATACCTTTGCCGAAGTTGATGACTAGATTTAGTCACTCCAATGATCCAAGCTTTTCACACACTCCTCGATCGGTAACCTTTAATCCTCATTAGCACCAACAAACCAAATAACACCAAAAACCCTTTTAGCCTTAGTCGACAGAGGGGTTTTCAGCTTTTCTTAAACCACAAGATACAAATGGATAGAAGGTTCGAATACTTACCAAGAGATCTACTCGTTGAAGAACGTTCCAAATACCTTCCTACCCCATATCCGTTGTGAATCCAACTTAAACGTGCGTAGAAAATAGATCTAAATATTAATTCCCGAATCACTAAAATATGAAGCTTTCGGCTTTTCAGCAAATATTAATCTAAGCTATTACGAGGGTTAGTACACACCTGTTACGGGTTGAAGTTGAAACATTTCCAAAGTCAATCGCCTACGATAACCACCACCTGTCACCCAAACTTAACTAATCCAATATCAATATATGTAAATCCTAAGCACATCAGTCATACGGAACATAAGGGCATATTCGTCATTTTACCATACAGGGGTATTACGGTCACTTTACCCTACAGGGGCTGTACGGTCACTTTACCTAATAAGGGTATTTTAGTCATTTCATCCTATAAGGGTGTTTTGGTAAATCTACAAACCAAAGGTATTTCAGTAATTTTGTAAACCAATGATATTTCTATAATTTTTAGAAAGTCAAGGGTATTTTTGTAACTTTGTAAATCAGGGGTATTTTGGTAATTTTACAAATTAAGGGTATTTCGGTAATTTCACAAACCAAGGGTATTTTGGTAATTTTACAAACTAGGGGTATTTTGATAATTTTACAAACAAAAGGTATTTTAGTAATTTTGTAAATCGAGGGTAAAATAGTAATTCTGTAAATCAAGGGTAAAATAGTAATTCTATAAATCGAGCGTAAAACGGTAATTCTGTAAATCAAGGGTAAAATGGTAATTCTGTAAGTCGAGGGTAAAACGATAATTATGTAAATCAGGGGTAAAACGGTAATTATGTAAATTGGGGGTAAAACGGTAATTCTATAAATCGGGGGTACTTTGGTAATTTTACAAGTCGAAGGTATTTCAGTAATTTTACAAATCAAGGGTATTTCAGTATTTTTACAAACTAAGGGTATTTCGGTAATTTTAGTAAACTAAAGTATTCTAAACAGGGATAGCAATACGAATGGGCCTAAAGCCTATTCTCGGCCCAAATGGGCTCACATGCTCGTGTGGCCCTTTTAGCCCAAATCTAGCCACAAATATGAGATTCACCTAGCTTAGTCCAATATTTACTACACAATCAAACAACTTATCCAATTGGGCCTGTAGGCCCATTAAGCCCACATGGCCCCTTTCGACCCATCGCGGCCCGAAGTAGCCATCCTAAAGCTAGAGTAGTGAGAAATACACACCTGATAGGAGACTGGAGTTAATCCACACTCCGAGCACTCTTAGCCGATGCCCAACCCAAACGAGCACGCCATACAGCGAAAGGGATCAGCCAAGAAAGGTACATTTACTCTCCTCATGGTTCCCTCTATTTAAAGCCAGCTTCGCAACCACTCTTATATTAGCTTCCTGATGTGGGATCCCTCCAACATTAGAGTTTAAATTCAACACCAACTCTTGCCGCCCCCTGTTAGCAAAATAAATGCTCTTTGCTTGCTATGGGGTTCGAACCTATGCCTCCCCTTAAATGCTCCACACGCTACTTGCCACTAAGCCACAAGGCTTTTTGTGTCATATTTTATCCCCAATTAATTATAAGGTCTAAAGGCCAAAGTCCAGGTTCCCTTTAAAAAACCCAAAATAAATTGCAAGAGCCAAGGCTTGAACCCAGGCTCCCATACAACCTTAATGACTCCACAACCACTAGACTACAAGCTTCCTTGTGTCATTTATTTAACACAATAATTTAAAAACCCTCATCCAAGCATCCAGGTTTTTTTCACTTAATACCAAAATTTTTGCTAAAGCCAAAGTTTGAACCCAAGATTTCTCTAACACTTCTCAAAGCCATTAACCACTAAAGCAAACATTTAATTGTGTCATTTCATTGCACAATTAAATACCTATATAAAACCTCCTTACGGACCCACACTCAAGGCCCAATACTTCTAGGCCCAAATTCGGGGTGTTACACCTTTTTGATACTAATAATTCATTTTGAAATCAATCCACCGACGAGTAAGTAATACGTACCTGAACATCTTTAAATACGTAATACTTATTTGATGCTAACTTATTGCGGATACTCAATATCAAAGTCTTACTTGAATCTTCAGGTCTTCAAAACCCGGATATAGTACGAGCACGAAGCCTACGAACATTAATTCAGAATAATATTCCTGCATAAAGCCTGCGGGATCTTAACCCGGATATAGTACTGGCACAAATGCCCTTCGGGACTTATCACATTTATACACTTTCACATCCATCACATTGGCCATTCGGCCTTATCACATATATACACCTTCACATCCATCACATCGGCCATTAGGTCTTATCTCATATACACATTTTCACATTCATCACATTGGCCATTCGGCCTTATCACATATATACACTTTCACATTCATCACATCGGCCATTAGGCCTTGTCACATATATACACTTTCACATTCATCACATTGGCCATTAGGCTTTATCACATATATACACTTTCACATTCATCACATCGGCCATTAGGTCTTATCTCATATATACACTTTCACATTCATCACATTGGCCATTCGGCCTTATCACATATATACACTTTCACATTCATCACATTGGCCATTAGGCTTTATCACATATATACACTTTCACATTCATCACATCGGCCATTAGGCCTTGTCACATATATACACTTTCACATTCATCACATTGGCCATTAGGCTTTATCACATATATACACTTTCATATTCATCACATTGGCCATTCGGCCTTATCACATATATACACTTTCACATTCATCACATCGGCCATTAGGCCTTGTCACATATATACACTTTCACATTCATCACATTGGCCATTAGGCCTTATCACATATACATATCTTGTACATCAATTTCATCATAACAAAATTGACTAGGTATACTAGTCATTTACGGCTTATAGCTTCACTTTAAGACGGATTTGGTACTTTGATTACCAATTTTTGATCGATAGCTTATAAGCAACTCAAATAGTTTTATTAAGGTTTACAACATAATCACAAATTCAGCACAAGCTGTTTTTCCTGAGCAATAGTCATTAAATTATTCGTAAATGGAGCTACGAAACTCCAAATGAAGTGCCGTTAATTTTCCCTGAAAATAGACTCATATATATTTTATCCAAAAAAATTTCAGAATTTTTGGTTTGGCCAATCAATACCAGATTTTTCTTAAAGTTTCCCTATTTCACTGTTTGACTATTCTGACCACTCTTCACTACGAATCAAATTTCTCATTGTAAAAAATTCAAAATATGTTCTAGTTTATTTCATTTGAAACTAGACTCACTAAGGCATCTATCATATAAATTTTGTCTTTTAAAATTTTTTTTACAATTTATAATGATTTTCTAAAAACAGAACAGAGGATTACAGTGTCATTCTGCACTGTCTCACACAACTTTAAATATCTCATTATCGGAAATTCCTTTGCTTACACGGTTTCTTTTATAAGAAGCTAGACTCATTAAGATTTAATTTCATGTTTTATTTAGCCTCTAATTCAAGTCCATAAATTTATGGTGATTTTCTAAAGTCACGTTACTGCTGCTGTCCTAAGCAGATTATTTCAAATTACACTTAAATTTCCAAGCTCAAGCATTTAATGACTTACCATTTGAGCTTAGAACATATCATGGCCCATCATATCTTATTAAATTAACTCAATATGTTCTATTATGATTGAATTTACTCAACGTTTAATCACTTAAAACTTACCTCGGAAGTGGTCGACGACTAGATATCCACGGCTATTCGTTTACTTTCTCTTTTCCCTTATCCGACTTTGATCCTCTTTGCTCTTAAGCTTAAGTGAAACAATAGATTGGCTTAGGTACTTAACTAATATTATTCACTTGACAATCACATTTGGCAATAACATATCATTTTCAATATGTATTAATTAATAAAACATGCCATGACTCGATTTCATGCTTATTTAATCTATATCTAATTCACATTCACAAGCAAAGAGTCACTTAATTTATCATTCTTTCTTATACAAGAATTTAATCATATTGCCAAATGTCCTTATGTGTACATGGTACATACATAAGGCATATATATACATAATTCATATTCATTCAACACTTTCACTAAGTGTAGCCCAATATCTTATTCAACAACTAATTCGGATAACACATAAAGAACATCTCAATTTATATTCATTCAAAATCAAGCTAAAACTAAATTTAATTACTCAACTTAATATGCGGCATTTATCTACCAATTCAAATGACAAGTTGAATTCATGGTCGAATGCAACAATCAACCCAATTACATAATCAATTTATCACTTAGGTGCTAATTTGAATAATTCTCATACAACTATTATCAATACACATTAATTTTTGTATAAGCCCCCACATTGCCGATTTTCACAATCAACATAGTCACAAGGGCTCACCCTATCCACTCAAAGTTCAATTCACCAATTAAGCAAATGCTATTAATGCTAAGAATTTTTTTTTTTTACAATTTATCCTAGTTTGCCGAAAGAAATTATGCCCTAATTCATGAACTTAAACAACATTGGCCAACTTTCCAAGCTTATTTGAGCCATCAAGCACATTTAGTTTGTTCATACTCAACTAGAATCAATTATCCTCCCAAAATCATCAAACATACAAAATATACCCCATTAAGCTCATGACCGATTGCTACATGCTTCATGAACACAAAAATTTTCACATGGGTCTTGTTGCAAGCTTCAAAACCAACCAAAATTCACAAATTTTCAAAGAAAATAACATGAATCTTACCTTATTTGAAGCCTTCTTTTGCCGAATGCCCTAAGCTCAAAGGTTTCTATTTTCTTTCTCAACTCACGGCAAGAAGAAGAAGAAAATGGCCTTGTTATTTTCACCTCAAACATATTTTATTCATTTATTTTATTAACTTTTATTATTTCTATTTTATGAAACCATTTTCTTTAATATAAACAAATATATTATTAACATTATTTACTAACATACAAAGCACAAAATGCCAAAACAAAGTCATCATTACCTTCCACTAACATTAAAAGGGGAAATTTGACATGCAACTCCACTATTTTGCATGCATGAATCAACTAGTCATCACACATTTCCCCATCATACTTTCAAAGTTTACTCCTAAGCCCTTTTTAGTGAAATTCACATTTATAACTCTAAGTTAAAACATCAAAAATGTCACACATGAATTAACACATATTATAGGCATCAAAATGAATATTAAATTATTTTTATGTCTCGGTTTTGTGGTCCCGAAACCACTTTCTGACTAGGGTCAAATTAGGGATGTCACAATGGACAAAAATTGGCTTTTAATTTTGTTTTTAATTCATTTTAATAACTAAATGACCAAAATGCCCTTACTACTAAACTTTCTAAAAATTCCATCCATGTCCAATTTTTGTCCATAGACTTAGAAATTGGTCAAATTGTTATTTAAGACCTCCTAATTAATATTTCAATGCAATTTCATACTAAAAAGTTCTAGAATGCAAAATTTGCAACTTATTCGATTTAGTCCCTACTTTCAATTTAAGCACTTTAGGCATAGAATTTCATCACGAAATTTTCACACAATCATGCAATCATATCATATTCATCAAAATAATTATAAAATAATTATTTCTGTCTCAGATTTGTGGTCACGAAACCACTATTCTGATTAAGCCCTAATTCAGGATATTACAACTCTCCCCCCCTTTTAAGGATTTTCATCCTCGAAAATCTTACCGGTAAACAGGTGTGGGTATTGGTTTTTCATAGTTTCTTCATGTTCCCATGTAGTCTCTTCTACCCCATGATTTTGCCACAACACTTTCACAAGTGCAACACTTTTATTTCTTAGTTGTTTGACTTCTCGAGCTAAAATCTTAATCGGTTCTTCTTCATAAGTCATATCCGGTCATAGTTCAACTTCTGTCAGTGAAATTATATGTGAAGGATCCGAACGATACCAACGTAACGTAGATACGTGAAACACATCATGAATCTTCTCTAATTCAGGTGGTAGCGCTAGCCGATATGCTACCGGTCTAACTTTTTCAATTATTTCATACGGTCCAATAAAACGCGGACTTAACTTGCCCTTTCGTCCAAATCTAAGGACTTTCTTCCATGGAGACACTTTCAAAAATACCTTATCACCAACTTGAAACTCCATTTCTTTTCGTTTCAAATCCGCATAAGATTTCTGTCTATCTGAAGCAGCTTTCAAACAATCTCGAATCACTTTAACCTTTTCTTCGGTTTCTTTTATTAAATCAACTCCATAAATCTGATTTTCCTTGAGTTCAGTCCAATACAATGGCGTCCGACATTTACGACCATATAATGCTTTATAAGGTGCCATCTTCAAACTCGTCTGATAACTATTATTATAAGCAAATTCTACCAATGGTAAGTACCTTTCCCAACTATCTTGAAATTCCAATACGCAACATCTGAGCATGTCTTCAAGAATCTGAATTACTTTCTCTGATTGTCCATCAGTTTGTGGATGAAAGGTAGTGCTGAAATTTAACTTTGTACCTAATGCCTCTTGCAACTTTTGCCAAAACCGTGAGGTAAACCTCGGATCTCTATCCGAAATGATTGACAAAGGTATCCCATGAAGTCTAACAATCTCTCGGATATACAATTCAGCCAACTTATTAAGAGAATAATCTGTACGTACCGGAATAAAATGAGCCGATTTAGTCAGTCTGTCAACTATTGCCCAGATGGCATTTTTCTTCCCTGGAGTTAATGGCAACCCTGATATAAAATCCATAGTAATCCGATCCCATTTCCATTCAGGAACCATAATAGGCTGAAGTAATCCTGAAGGTACTTGGTGTTCAGCTTTCACTTGTTGACAAACTAAGCACTTTGATACAAACTCGAAAATATCTCTTTTCATTCCACTCCACCAGTACATTTTCTTTAAGTCATTATACATCTTCGTACTGCCCGGATGAACCGCCAAACAACCATTATGTGCTTCATGCAAAATCTTTTGAATCAACTCATCATTTTTCGGTACACAAATCCGATTTTTAAACATCAAACAACCATCAGAACTGATTCTGAAATCTGATCCCGTATCAGCTTCACACTGTTTTCTCTTGGCTAGCAAATCTTGATCATTTTTTTGAGCTTCAAAAATCTCTTGTAAAAACATCGATCTTGCTCTTAACTCTGCTAGAATCGAACCGTCATCTGACATTTTCAACTGAGTGTTCATAACTCTCAAAGCAAACAACAACTTTCTGCTTAAAGCATCGGCAACCACATTCGCTTTTCCCGGATGATAATCAATAACAAGTTCGTAATCTTTCAATAACTCTAACCATCTTCGCTATCTCAATTTCAAGTCTTTTTGTGACATCAAGTATTTAAGACTTTTGTGATTGGTATATACTCGGCACTTTTCACCATACAAATAATGTCACCAAATCTTCAAAGCAAACACCACTGCAGCCAATTCCAAATCGTGAGTAGGATAATTCCTCTCATGAGGTTTTAACTGCCTCGAAGCATAAGCCACCACTTTTCCTTCTTGCATGAGTACACACCCCAAACCATTTAGAGAAGCATCACTATACACCACAAATTCTTTACCTGACTCGGGTTGTATCAACACTGGTGCTTCAGTTAATAACTTTTTCAATTCTTTAAAACTCTGTTGACATTCTTCCGTCCATTCAAATTTAACATCCTTTTGGAGTAGTCTAGTCATAGGAGCCGCAATTATAGAAAATCCATTTGCAAACCGCCGATAATACCCAGCTAGCCCCAAGAAACTCCTAACTTCAGTTACATTTTTCGGTGGTTTCCAATCAACAATGGCTGAAATTTTACTAGGATCAACTCGTATACCATCACCTGAAACAATATGACCCAAAAATCCAACTTCCCGGAGCCAAAATTCACTTTTACTAAACTTAACATACAACTGCTTATCTCTCAAAGTTTGCAAAACTATCCTCAAATGCTCAGCATGCTCTGTCTCATCTTTTGAATTAATTAAAATATCATCTATAAACACCACAACAAATCTGTCCAGGTATGGCCGAAATATGCGATTCATTAAGTCCATAAACACAGCAGGAGCATTTGTCAACCCGAATGGCATAACTAAAAATTCATAATGACCGTACCTTGTTCTAAAAGCAGTTTTAGGCACATCTGACTCTTTCACTCGCAGCTGATAATACCCAGATTCAAGTCAATCTTTGAAAACCATGTCGCTCCTTTTAGCTGATCAAACAAATCATCAATTCTCGGCAATGGATACTTGTTTTTGATTGTCACCTTGTTTAACTGCCGATAATCAACACATAATCTCATAGAACCATCCTTCTTTTTCACAAATAACATGGGAGCACCCCAAGGTGAAAAACTTGGTCTCACAAAGCCTTTATCAGTCAACTCTTGCAACTGTGACTTTAATTCTTTCAACTATGTTGGTGCCATTCTATATGGAGCAATCGAGATCGGAGCTGTTCCTGGTATCAAATCTATACCAAATTCTACTTCCCTGACTGGAGGCAAACCTGGCAATTCTTCTGGAAATACATCCGCAAATTCACACACAACCGGCACTGATTCAACTTTCTTTTCAACTTCTTTTGTATTAATTACAAACGCCAAATAAGCTTCATAACCCTTTCTCAAATATCTCTGAGCCGACATCGAAGAAATCATACTAAATATTGCCTCTGATTTGTCTGGTTCAACCCGCAAGATTTCACCACTTTCACATTTTAATTCTATAACCTTTTCTTTGCAATTTACTATAGCATCATGCAATGTCAACCAATCCATACCCAAAATAACATCAAATTCATCAAACGGCAACAACATCAAGTCGGCCGGAAAGTAATGACCCCGAATCATTAAAGGGCATTTCTTGCATACTTTATCAACTATCACACATTTGCCTAGTGGATTCGACACTCTAATCATAAATTCTGTGTTCTCAACAGGTATATTCATACTAGACACCAGTTTCATGCATACATATGAATGAGTAGAACCGGGATCAATCAAAGCAATAACATTAGTATCATAAAGAGAAAATGTACCGGTAATCACATCGGGTGAGGAAGCATCTTTACGCGCTTTAATAGCATAAGTTCTAGCCGGAGCTCTTCCTTCAGATCTAACTGCTACATCTCTGGCTACATTCTTACTGCTTGTTTCACTTCCAGCTTTTCTCGGATACCTTCCCCTCGAGTCTGCACCACTAGCTTTTACATTCTGAAATTTTTCTTTCTCATCTCTCTCTGGGCAGTCTCTAATAAAATGATCTAGAGAACCACATCGAAAACATTCATTTGCTCTGCACGAACCAAAATGATTTCTACCAGACCGCTGGCACTCGGGTTTAACAAATCTCGTATTTCCCACAGTAGCCGCAGAAGTAGTCTGAGATTTAGGACCCATATTTCGCTTCTTAAAATTTCCATATGATTGCCCAGCTGAAACTTGGGAACGAGGATTCATATTTCTTGACCTTCCGGTTTGCTGTGAGGGTGCATTACTCATTGGTCTTTTCTTCCAATTTCGTGTTTCAGATTCTACCTTTTTCTTTTCCTTCAGTAATTCTTCAGCCTTGCAAGCTCGATCGACAAGTACCACAATTTCTTTTAGTTCAAGGATCCCAACAAATACCTTAATGTCTTTGTTAAGCCCGTCTTCAAATCGTCGGCACATCTTGGCTTCTGTAGGAACATATTCCCTGGCATACTTACTCAATCGAACAAACTCTCTTTCATATTCTGAGACCGTCATATTACCTTGCTTCAGCTCAAGAAACTCTTTACATTTCTGATCAATAAATCTTTCACTAACATATTTCTTCTGAAACTCTTCTTGAAAGAATTCCCAGGTTACCCTCTCTTTCGGTACCACTGAAATCAAAGTCTTCCACCAATTATAGGCTGAATCTCTCAATAAAGATGTAGCACATTTCAAACATTCTTCAGGTGTACAAGATAATTCATCAAATACCCGGATAAAATTTTCAAGCCAGAACTCTGCTTTCTCTTCATCATCATCAATATTTGCTCTAAATTCTTCAGCCCCTTGTTTACGAATTCTGTCAACGGGGGTTCTGTGAAATTTTATCATATCCACTCCCTGAGGCATCAGAGGCATAGGTTGAGGAATTGGGGGAGGTGGGGGAGGTCGTACATTTGGGTTCGTACGAACGAACTCAGTGTACCATGCACTCATCATTTGGATAAAGGCTTCTCGATCCCTTTCTCCTCCTCCCTGACCAACAGTAGGGGGTTTTCAGTCGGCGCTGCCCCTTCAGCCAGAGCTGGCGTATTACTCTCTACTTCATCTGCCACAGCTGGATTGGGATCCATTTACTATATGAAAATCATTTAAAAAGGTCAGAAGTCGTCACACTATCACAATTTATACATATGGCATGTATAGCAAAATCCGTACATACAACACGTAGTCCGAGAACCGACTAAACTTGCTCTGATACCACCAAATGTAATGCCCCCACGCCCGAAACCGTCGCCGGAGTCGACCTTGAGGGGTTACCGAACATAATTTATCAAATTAAGAACTTCAAATCATTTGTTTCTACATTCACAGCTTTCTAGCTACCCGCATCACAGTTACAAGAAAAATCATATCTCGAGTTACGAAACTCAAAATCAAGATCCGTAAGTTTTCCCTAAATAGATACTCATATATATATTTACTAATTTTTTCTAGAATTTTTGGTTGGGCCAATTAGTACAGTTTATTAGTTAAAGTCTCCCCTATTTCAGGGTTCGACTGCTCTGACCTCTGTGTATTACGAATCAGATATCTCTCTATACAGAATTTCAATGACTACGAGGTTTGTTTCTATTAAAACTCGACTCAACAAGGAATCTGTAAATATAAATAATGACTTCTAATTATTTTTTTAAAATTTATTATTAATTTTTAAAGTCAGAACAGAGGATCCAGAAATCACTCTGGCCTTGTTTCACAAGGTTTCAAATATCTCATAAAGTATAATTTATATGCCTGTTTTTTTTAATCCATATGAAAATAGACTCATTAAGCTTAAATTTCATAACTTGCTCATCATTTAATTCCATTTATAATATTTTTAGTGATTTTTCAAATTCATGTCATTGCTGCAGCAATATTCTGTTTTAAGGCAAATTTCATCTTTTCATGAGTTGTTATGAACTAGATAACCTATTAAACTTCCATGATATCAAACATGATCTAAATTTAACCATCACCATGACTTATCAATATCAAACATTTTCTCAACCAATCATGGCCATATCATAAAATTATTTACACAAAATAAGTATATTGCTATACATGCCATACTTAAGTTTTACAAGCCATTTACCCCGATGAAAGTCCTTTGGATAGTGTGATCGAACCTTCG
Source organism: Gossypium hirsutum (assembly GCF_007990345.1). Classification (NCBI taxonomy): domain Eukaryota; kingdom Viridiplantae; phylum Streptophyta; class Magnoliopsida; order Malvales; family Malvaceae; genus Gossypium; species Gossypium hirsutum. Next base: position 17,687,148 of record NC_053431.1, on the reverse strand, counting down.
ACCCGCCCCGATTCCCGAGCTGGCTTGTTCAAAACTATAGTAAATAAAGAGGAGGGAGTAAGCATAAATGCTTAGTAAGTTCATATGTAAATAACAAGTAACATAACAATACAAATATACCAAACAACTTTAGCATGGTATCACCAAAACATATATCACATTTCTAAACATCATTCATCATCTTACCACCTTATCATTGTTGTATCTATTTTCAACCCGAGGGTTAAGAACATACCTGTCCAAAGTGTCCATTTCACAACACTTACCAAAACATCGCTTGCATCTTAAGTGTTCTTCCATTTCACTAGAAATTTCACCCGTTGAACACATCGGAATACAACTCGGATACACGGATAATTTGCACATAAGTGCCTCATATGTAATCAAGAAATCATGTAACCCGCCCCTAAGTGAACTCGGACTCAACTCAACGAGTTCGGACATTCGCATCCATAAGTGAACTCGAACTCAACTCAACGAGTTCGGATGCTCAACCATCCTAGTGACATGTCACTTGTATTCTAATCTATTCCTAAGGTTCAAACGGGCTTTTCCCTCGATCTCACATTTTCTTTCTTCCATGGAATATCGGAACTGATACTCGGTAGCAATTCATATTTATCAAGTAGTAAACATAATTTGCATATTACTCAATATTAACCACAAAGCATAATATTTCACGATTAAAAATCAGCATATCATATAATTAACATTAATAACTTAAAAATAAAATTTATGCTACATTATTTACACATGAACTTACCTTGGTACCAAAATATAAAGATTTTGCAATTTAGTCCACAATCTTTTCTTTTCCTCGATCGCGACTTGAATCTCGTTTCTCTTGATCTACAATGCCAAATTAATCTTATTCAATACATACATTCATCAAAACAGCATTTAATACGAACTTTGGAAAAATTACACTTTTGCCCCTAAACTTTTGCATAATTACACTTTTGCCCCTAGGCTCGAGAATTAAACTTTATTCCTTATTCTTATGTTTTATAACATGCTGATCATTTTTCCCTTCTATGGCAACATCAAATTCTTGCTCTAACATATACTTGTGACTATTAGGTATTTTTGCCGATTAAGCCCTTTTACTCGTTTTCACTCAAAACCGAGTAGCACAAGTTGTCTAACATAATTTAGAACCCCATATTCTATCATAAAACATCAAAATACACAAATTTCACCTATGGGTATTTTTCCAAATATAAACCCTAGGTTGAATTATTGCTAGCATAAGCTTAATCGAGCTACCGGGATTCCAAAAACGTAAAGAACATTAAAAACGGGGCTTGCAATCACTTATTATGGACCTTGGAAGCTTGAAACAAACCCTAACTATGGAGAACCCTTGAAATTTCGGCCTAATGAAGAAGATGGACAAAAATTGGCTTTTAATTTTGTTTTTAATTCATTTTAATAACTAGATGACCAAAATGCCCTTACTACTAAACTTTCCAAAAATTCCATCCATGTCCAATTTTTGTCCATAGACTTAGAAATTGGTCAAATTGTTATTTAAGACCTCCTAATTAATATTTTAATGCAATTTCTTACTAAAAACTTCTAGAATGCAAATTTTGCAACTTATTCGATTTAGTCCCTACTTTCAATTTAAGCACTTTAGGCATAGAATTTCATCACGAAATTTTCACACAATCATGCAATCATATCATATTCATCAAAATAATTATAAAATAATTATTTCTATCTCAAATTTGTGGTCACGAAACCACTATTCCGATTAAGCCCTAATTTAGGATATTACAAGATAGCCCTATATTGTGCACATGAGTAGACACACGGGCGTGTGTCTAGGCCGTATGTAACACACGGCCAGCCCCATTTGCGTGTTTTCCAGCCGTGTGTCCCCTGTACGTAAAACTTTCAAGTCAGTATGCATGGTAGTAAATACACAGGTAGAGACACGGTCGTGTGTCTCAGCCATGTGGAGGACACGACCTCTGGCCACGGGCGTGCCTCAGCCGTGTGCCTTGAATTGGATGCTGACGTTAGAAACAGAATGTCAAGGTTTTTAGACATGGGCTAGGACATGGGCGTGTCATGGCCATGTAAGGGATACGGGCCAAAGACATGGGCGTGTGTCAGGCCATGTGAAAACCCCTATAGGTTCGAATATAGAATTTAATTCACATGGTCATGGGACACGAGTGTATCCCTAGTTGCTTAGGCCATGTGTGCCACAGGTGGCCATCAGCACTGCCATGTCTTAATGACCAGACAAGCGTGTTACCCTTCCAGACGAGCGTGTGCCCTATTTTTCAAGGGTTAGTTTTCTAAGTTGGATAAGGACACGAACTAGTCCCACATGATTTCCAATGGACACTTGAGGCCTCGTAGGCCCTGGTTAAGAAATTTAAACAAAGCTTGAAAAATTTTTAAGTTTGATCAAGTCTTAATGATTTCAAAAATGTTGGAATGTATGTATTTATATGAGGTAATGCCTCGTATCCCGTCCTGGTGTAGGACTCGGGTGTGGGGTGTTACATTCTTAGCCTCGTTTTTAATGATTTTTATGTTTTTATGATCATTTTAGCTTAATCTAGCTAGCCCAAGGGTCAATTTGTAAAATTGTTAAAGGTTGAGGGTTATTCCATGAATGTTCTTGATGTTAAATGGTATATTATGAATCTTTGTTGAGAGAAAAACAAGTTTTGTAAAGTGATTTTTGATGAAATATGCATTTAGAGATTAATTTGTAAAAATGGTAGAAATTCTTGTGGAATTTTTGAAATGAAGGTTTATTTGGGTGCATATAAGTCCCTAGTTAGCTTGAATGGAGGATTAAAATGATTAGATTTCAATTTACGAGCTTAAGGACTAAATTGTGAAAAGTTAAAATGTTAAGGGAAAAATAGTAATTTTGCTACCAGTTTCATATGGGACTCAACAACTTATATGAGTGTAAGGATCTAACCAATCTGACTGGTTTGGACGAGGCTTGGAAATATGAAATGTGGATTAAATTTAATACTAGAAGTATTAAATTTATTGAAACTATTTATTTAGATCAAGATAAATCACGTACGGACTTAGATCGAGGCAAAGTAAAAGCTTTGGATTAGCTTGATATAACCTTTACGCCCCTAGTTGTTGAGGTAAGTTCGTATGAATGGTTATTGTATTAATGCTATTTAAATTGTATGTTAATATGTTACTTATAATGATAATTGAACGATGTATAAGCAAATCAATGCTATGACGGTTATCGAGTCCCGGTTGAACCCTAGGAATTCGTAGGATACAAATGACATGTCATTAGGGATTTCATGTTTTGGGTGTTGGTCTTGAATTTCCTACCGATGTCTGAGGTCCTATACTTGTTGTGGATACTCCATAGCTCGTGTGAGCAGTATCATGTAGCTTTCATTCCCACCCACAACTCATGCGAGCAGGCTCATTTTGCAGCTCGTGTGAGCAATGATGTGAAGGAAAAGTTATGGTTATATGTAAAGGCACACTTTGTGTGAGCTCTCCAGAGTATCCAATGAGATTCTAGATGGTTCAATAGGCAAGAAAAGGGATTGAATAGGTAAGTATTCAAATGGAATCAAGTATGATCTTATGAAAAGAATGTATGAACTAATTGATGTATTTCATATGGAAAATAACGTATGCTATGGTTGATTCATTTGAGTTATGTGCAAGTATGTTAACTTGTGTATTGATTGTAACACCCGTAACCCATATCCATCGCCAGAGTAGGGTTACGAGGCATTACCTAACATAGTACAACTCAAACAGACACTCATTACATCCTATACTTTGTAATTCATCCACACTAAAAACATTTATTTCAACCAGTAATTTCGAAACTTTAATACAATTTCAAATTTTATCACTTAATACTTACTTATAATCAATCATGTCTACTTAATTAACTTGTACTGAGCATGTGTCAAAATGATTAATACCGAGCTTAATATTAAATATGCCACTTCATAATCAATACAAATGCACATTTAAAAATTAAATGAGCCATATTACTCAACTTAAATACCACTCACATATGCGGCATGGATATTAGTTAATATAAACAACATGCTTTGCACATTCATGCAAGTTAAAACAACCATACGTCAATAGTCATACATTTTCATATACTTCATTTAAACTCTCTTCGTTTAAAACTAAACATACCTCTTCTTAGTCACAAAACCATGCGTATATGAAAATATTAATTTATACTATTTTGAGCACCAATACAAACTAAAAGAAATACACTCAATCTATAGGCCAATTTACCATACCTAAAACACAAACACATGGCCAAATTATTAATCAAATTTAAGCACCAATTATGACCGTTTTTAACCATCAATTATGTACCAAAGTAAACAACAACCTAATCATTTATTCATATCCATTTTAATAATATACCAATTACCATTTTCAGTCACAATAGATATGATTATAGAACACCTAGTTTACTAGTATATTAATAAGTCTAAATTATATACCAACTTGTCTCTACTTGACCAATTCACTACATTAGCAAACATGACATATGCGCATATATATATGTATATGAATTCAATTAACAATTCATGACCGAACATGTAGGCACATCATCTTCCACTATCAACCCAATTCCTATTACAAAGTATACATCCCAATATGTCAAACTTACCATAATGAATAAATCGTGATATACACATATCGTTAATTTAAACCATAAATAAATACTAAATACACCCTAAGCATATATCTTGAATATTACCTAACTAGTACATGATATATACTAACTCATCTAGCATCCATTTTTTACCATATTACCGAAATACATAATCAAGCTTCACAATATAATATACCATATATATACTTTCAATAAGTTCAAACCAAGACCAAATATAAACATTAACTTCATAACCAAGTCATTTTTGCATGGTTTCTAATATATACACTTTCAAACTCAAACACATGAAGACTAGCTTATACACTTATACACTTCCAAGATCAACTAACACAAAGACTAGCCTAAATATGCCATATGTTCATAGTTTTAAACTTTTGAAATACCAAAATAGTGATAGATAGTGTGACGGATTTCTCTGACGATCCCCAAGCTCGTAACTAGCTTCCAAAATCTATAAAAACAAAGAACATACACACACAGAGTAAGCTTGAATAGCTTAGTAAGCCATAAGCAAATAAATCAATTCAATGACATTCATAATTCAACTTAATTAAACCGGATCATACTAACCATAACCACATGTACAATTATCAAGCTTGCAACTTCATATATCAATACATATACTTTAGCATTATTTTCCACTTGGCCAAATACAGATATATTCATAAGCATATTTAAATCTCACTTTCAAATGCAAATTTCATATATTCATATAAAGTATATACTTACCTTACTACTCAATCATTTAACTTAGTACATACTTGTCCTTTTAGCTCGATTTCACATTCGACCTTAATTCAATATTGCCCGTTGAACCATTCAAAATTAATAAGGATACTCGGATAGTCGAAAAGCCCATACAACGCCAATGCCAACGTCCCAGATGTGGTCTTACATGTAATCACATATCGATGCCACTGTCCCATACAGGGTCTTATACGAACTCATATACGATGCCGATGTCCCAGACATGAACTTACACGTAAATAACAAATCGATGCCAACGTCCCAGAAATGGTCTTACACGAAATCACATATCGGAATCCTATGCCATGATATATGTCTCCTAACTATTCCTAAGGTTTGTATAGGGCTTTCAGATGTCGTAACTTGATCGATTCAAGCTTGTAAATATTGCTCCCATGCTTAATTCAATTCGACATATACATATATAAAAATAATAATTCAATTCAGCATATACATATATACAAATAATAATTCAATTCGGCACTATTAATATATATAATCGAATTTACTGACATTTATTTACTTATGAACTTACCTCGTACGAAGACGAACAAACTGGGACAACTATTCAACAACTTTAGATTTCCCTCGATCCAATTCCAATTTCCTCTTTTCCTGATCTAAATTAATATAAATTAAACTTATTTAATCAAACATACTCAAATTCACTCAAAAACACATAAAAGGGAAATTTGCACTTAAGTCCCCAATATTTCACATTTTTTGCAATTTAGTCCTTATTTTACAAAACACAAAATACACATAATTTCACTAAACTCTAGTATAGTCGAATTTTACTAAGGTTCATATCAGCCCATTTCTTTCATTTATTTCACATTTTGACCCCTCAATTTACAAAATTTACAATTTAATCCCAAATAAGCATTTTTACTAAAAATCACTCAATTAAACATGAAAATCTATTAACACATACTTATTTTTCAACATCAAACACAAAAATCATCAAGCTTTCAAAAATGGCAAAACAAAAAATAATCATCAAATCCGAAAATCAAGGCATGGGCTAGCTAGTACTCAAAGCAATTGATAAACTGTAATCTATAACTGTAACACCCCCTAACCCCAAACCGTCGTCGGAACGAGGTTATGAGGCATTACCGGACATATTAGACAACTTACGAATAATTTACAATTAATATAACTTTCACAGTATAATATAATAATTAAGTCCCTATATTGGATTCTCGAAGTTCAAACACGTATTAAAAGTAGAACGGGACCTGTTCGAGTATTCCGGGAATTTTTTTTTATAAAAATTTCGGCAGCATTTCTGCTTATTTTTACCTAAAACCCCCTGTAAATTCAAACCAAAACAACCAACACCAATGTTTCACATTCATATAACTAATATTTATATCGTTAACATAATTTTTTTAACTTAATAACTATCATAGCATCATTCTAAATTGATAAAAACTTCATTCATTTAACCGTCTAAGTCTTATAATTTATCCTTCGCTACCCAAAGTAATATACATATTCAAGTGACTAAACAACACCTATGTACATGCCACCTTTACCCAAAAGAAAATATACATCACCAAATTTGTGTTGGAGTCGGGATTGTTCTGGATGCTGAGCCGGGACACTTGACTTCTACTAACCTGCACACGGAAACAACCGTACGCTGAGTATGGATATACTCAGTGGTATTACCATAATTCAAAATATATCATCAATAATAAAAATATAAATATTAAAATACATAACAACTAATTTCTTAAATACTAATTCATACTTTATTTTTATTTTCATCATTTCATAATAACAATTCAATTTAATTATTCGTCAATCAATGTATTTTTCACAAACTTTAATTTAAACCACTTATGAACATTTAGCTCATACTTTTCTCTTTCTATCACAATTCCAATTTCTATTCATAATTCAATTTCCTTTTTTTATATTTCAATGCCATAAATTCACATTTCAATTTTTCACCCTATTAACGTAACTCGGACTTTGGCGGATACACGGATCCAACCAAACACACCAATATGGCACCCAATGCCTCATCGGATCGTTCGAAGTAATAGTTGACACCCAGTGTCTCATCGGCCTAGCCAAAGTAAAGTTGGTACCCAGTACCTCATCGAATCTATCCGAAGAAATTTAGTGACACCCAGTGTCTCATCGACTCAAGGTCGAAGCATCCCTGAACACTTCTAATCCTATGGCATGCCAACTATATCCGATTCAGCCCGACTAGTTAATAGGGTATTTTATTCACTTTCTCAATTCTATATCACTTTCAATTCACAATTCAAACCACCATTCATTTTTCAATCAATACACTTTTCAAATAATCACATATTCCATAATTCACTTATTCTAATCAATTTAATTCAATTTGCATCACTTTCATTTTCACTCAATATTCATATCAATTTCACATACTTACCTCAAGTCTTACTTACCATACATAACAATTAAAAATTCAGCAATCAATAATAATTAAAATTTGAATTATAGTAATACACACCGTAATTCTCCCGGTTTAGTCCTCGATGACTTTCTCCTTTCCTTTTGATGCTGATGCTTCAGGTTCTTTGTTGGCTACAAAAATAATAGTAATTTACATTATTATTATTTACAGCATTAATTATAATAAATAATTAAATTTCTAAACAATTCCTACCTTATTCCCAATTTAATCCTAACTAAACTTAATTTTTTTTTAATCCAATTCACTCTCTTTTTCTATTCAAATTTTTTCTAAACTTATATTTAACTATAAAATTTCTAGCATATTTCCCTAATTTTGAAATTTCTTCAATTTAGTCCCTACAACATAAAAATTATAGCCCAGTTTACAATTTAATCCCTTAATCAATCTAACTTAGAATTCATTCAATAAAATCCCTAATTCCATAATTTGTCCAACATGACCCATATTTAGAAACATTTGAGCTCTTGAAATATCAACTTAATTTCATCAAAATCTTGTTTTAAAGCTTCTAAAACATCAAAATTAACTAAAAAGGACTTAATTGACTTAACCAAGCTTCAAAAACCCTATTTTCCCTTTTTCTTTCTTTTTCTTCTTTTCTTTCCCCTGTTTCAAATGCTCTCTGTAACTTTCTTTCCTTTTTTTACTTCTTTTACGTTTCATTTGTTTTATTTCTTTATGTTATATTTTATATTTAATTAATTTAATAAATATCTATTTTAATAACAAATACTAATATTACAATTGGATACATATTTATTTTTACATTTGTACCAATAATTTTATTACCATTGTCATTATTTAATTTGTTTCTCAAACAAAAATCTCATAATTTTAATTATTTAATTATTTAATTAACAAATATCTTTTTACTTAAATTATAAGTAATTAAGTATTTAAAATACAAATGTACTAATGTAATTTTTACCCATCTATATTTTTATTACCATACAATTATCTACTATTTAATTTATTTATAATATATTATTAATTAAATAATCATAATAATTTAATATAAAACCATAATAATAATCATTATAATATATAAAACCTAAAAAAAGTCTTTGATTTTATTTCACCAATATGCCGCCTCATTTGTAGTCAATGGCTTAATTGCCATTTTAATCCTTTTTATTTTCTATTACTTTATAATTAAACTTTTACCCTTTATTCAATTTAATCCTTTTTATTACTTACTCTAAATTAAGCTAAATTCACCTAATTAAATCCTAATTAGACACACCACTAGGCTCATAAATATTTTTAATAATTATTTTCGAACTTATTTCACTAAGACAGAGGCCCTATAACTCACTTTTCCAGTGCCCGTGGATTTTGGGTCATTACATTTCTCCCTCCCTAAATAAATTTCGTCCTCGAAATTTACCTGAGAAGAGATGAGGATATTGTACTCTCATAGTTTCGTCTGGTTCCCAAGTCGCTTCTTCAACATTATGATTTCTCCATAGGACTTTCACTAAAGGAACCTTTTTATTTCTTAATTCTTTCACTTCCCGTGCTAAAATTTGAACCGGCTCTTCTTCATATGATAGATTAGGTCGAACTTCAATATCTTCTGTAGAAATTATATGAGAAGCATCTGATCTATATTTCCGCAGCATCGAAACATGAAAAACATCATGAATCCTTTGTAATTCAGAAGGTAAAGCCAATCGATATGCAACTGGTCCAATTCTTTCCACTATTTCATACGGCCTAATAAAACGTGGGGTCAATTTACCTTTCCGACCAAATCTCAAAACTTTTTTCCAAGGAGAAACCTTAAGAAATACTTTGTCTCCAACTGAATACTCAATGTCTCGACGTTTCAAGTCGGCATAAGACTTTTGTCTGTCAAAAGCTACCTTTATTTATCTTTGATCTTTTTGACTGTTTCTTTTGTTTCTTGAATTAATTTCGGCCCAATTACTTTTCTTTCATTCAACTCCGTCCAACATACTGGTGATCTACATTTTCGACCATATAACGCTTTATACGGAGCCATCTGAATACTAGATTGGAAACTATTATTATAGACAAACTCAGCTAGTGGCAAACATAGCTCCCAACCTGTTTCAAAATCAATAATAAAAGCTCGAAGCATATCTTCTAGTACCTGAATTACCCGTTCGGACTATCCGTCAGTTTGGGGATGAAAAGCTGTACTGAAACTAAGTCTAGTACCCAACGACTCATGTAACTGTCTCCAAAATCTCGATGTGAACTGAGGATCTCGATCTGAAATTATTGATATCGGAATGCCATGTAATCTAACAATTTCTCGAATATACACGTCTGCAAGCTTCTGCAACGACCAATCAGTCCTGACTGCTATAAAATGTGCTTACTTGGTAAGTCTATCAACTATCACCCAAATAGCATTCTTTTTGCTTGCTGACAACGGTAATCCCGTAATAAAATCCATCGTGATGCGATCCCATTTCCATTCAGGAATATTAATAGGCTGAAGCAATCCAGTAGGAACCTGATGTTCTGCCTTTACCCGCTGACAAGTCAAACATTTACTTACAAATTCTACTATGTCTCTTTGATCCCTGGCCACCAGTATAATTCTCTTAAATCTCGATACATTTTCGTGCCTCCGGGGTGCATAGCAAATGAACTATCATGAGCTTCCCGTAGAATCAACTTTTTAAGCTCAGAAGTATTTGGAATACAAATCCGATTTCGAAACCTCAAGCATCCACAATCATCAATACTAAAATTTTCTGCTGTGCCATTCTGTACCATCTCTCTTTTCTTCAATAATTTGTAATCTTCCAACTGAGATGATCTAATCTGATCAAACATTACTGGTTTTATTCTCAATTCAGCCAAAAGACTCCCATCATCACTGATACTAAGCCGTGCAAACATTGCTCTTAATTTAATTACAGCTTTTCTACTTAATGCATCAGCTACAACATTAATTCTTCCCGGATGATAGTCTATAACACAATCATAATCTTTCAGAAGCTCGATCCAATGCCTTTGTTTCAAATTTAATTCTTTCTAAGAAAGAAGATACTTCAAACTCTTAAGATCAGTATAGATGTAGTATTTTTCACCATAAAGATCATGTCTCCAAATCTTCAATGCGAAAATCACAGCTACTAACTCAAGATCATGAGTCAGATAATTCCTTTCATGTGGTTTCAATTGACGAGATGCATAGGCTATTACCTTCCCATCTTAGATCAATACACAACCCAAACCACTCAAAGAAGCATCACTATAGACTACAAAATCTTTACCCGATTCTGGCAATGTCAGAACTGGTGCCTCGGTTAACATTTGCTTCAATGTTTCAAAACTTTTCTGACACTAATCATCCCAAATAAAAGGAACATTATTCTGCAGCAACTTGGTCATCGGCAAAGCTATCTTCGAAAATCCATTTACAAATCTTCTGTAATACCCAGCTAAACCAAGAAAACTACGTACCTCAGATACATTCCTCGGTGCATTCCATTGAATAATTGCTTCAATCTTTTTCGGATCAACTCGGATTCCATCTGCAGATACTACATGTCCCAGAAATACCACTTCTGATAACCAGAACTCGCATTTACTAAGCTTTCCATATAGCTGTTTCTCTCGTAAAGTCTATAGCACAATCCTCAGATGTCGATCATGTTCTGACTCTGACTTTGAATAAACCAATATATCATCAATAAAAACCACCACAAACTGATCTAAATACGGCTGAAAGATACGATTCATGAGATCTATAAAAGCAGCTGGGGCATTTGTTAACCCAAATGGCATTACCAAGAACTCATAATGGCCATACCTCGTACGAAAAGCTATTTTGGTACATCACTTTCTTTTACCTTCAACTGATAGTAACCCGACCGTAAGTCAATCTTCGAAAACACAGAAGCTCCTCTCAACTGATCAAATAAATCATCAATGTGAGGCAACGGGTACTTATTTTTAATTGTCACCTTGTTCAATTGTCGGTAATCAATGCATAACCGCATAGAACCATCTTTCTTTTTAACAGCAACACTGGAGCTCCCCAGGGTGAAATGCTTGGTCTGATAAATCCACGATCTAGTAAATCTTATAACTGCACCTTCAATTCTTTCAACTCAGTGGGCGATATTCGGTACGGAGTTATAGAAATTGGTGTTGTACCTGGATACACCTCAATAGAAAATTCAACCTCTCTGTCAGGTGGCAAGCCCGGTAATTCTTCTGGGAATACATCTGAAAACTCGCATACAGTCCTAATCTGACTGCACTGACTCCCAACTGAATCAGAATTAATAACGTATGCCAAGTATGCTGGACAACCCTGCTGCAGTACTTTATTAGCCTTCATTGTTGAAATAATGCGTGTCAAACCACTGGTACGGATGCCATTCACTTCAATTCTATCCCTACTTTCTGTCTGAATACTAAACCTCTTTTTATAGCAATCCAAAACTACCCCATGTTCATATAGCCAGTCCATACCCAAAATGATATCAAAATCACCAAAAGGCATGATTAACAAGTCCACAAGAAACATTTTATCATGTATTATTAACGGGCACCTCTGACATACTCTATCTACTGACACCGTTTGTCCCAAAGGGCTAGACACTTCTATAGGAACTCTAGACATTTCAGATTCTAACTTCCCCGATTCAACAAGTTTTGAATTTATATATGAGTGTGACGAACCCGGATCAATTAAAGCATAAATAGGCTCAGAATACAATAGAAATATACCTATAACAACATCATGTGCATCGCCCTCCTCATGGGTCTGGACTTCGTATGCTCTGGCTGGCGCTCTGGCTGGCGCTCTGGCCTTTGACTGTTCTGTAACTATATCACTGTTTCTTCTGACACCTCCACCTCTAGACACAGAACCCGAACCACCCCTACTAGATCCTCTGCCACGAATATTAGGTACTGATCTTTGAGATGTTGCAGGTGTGGCACTTTCACCTTTCGGATAATCTCAGATGAAATGATCTGTGGACCCACATCGAAAACATCGTCGAGCTATCCTCCAACATTCACCTAAATGTTTATTTCCGCAGTGCTCACAGTCTAGAATTTCTATACTTCGGGATGGACCTCTCACACTACCAGTAGATATTATCATCTGTTTACCTCTGCTTCTACCACCTCTGTCTGAATTAAAACTGAATCTCCAGTCACTTTTTGATTCTCTGAATCTCTTCGGTAATGGATTAGAACTAGTAGTTCCCATACGTTTCCCAGCTAATTTACCAATTTCTGATTTTTTTATGTAGGCCCAGTACTTGTTCTATCATTTTTGCTCGTTCAACCAGATCAACAAGTTCAGTAATTCTGAGACTTACCAATTGAATCTTGATTTCATCTCGTAGTCCCCGTAGAAATCGTTTACAACTATCAGCCTCGGTTGGAATATATTCTAAAGCATACCTGTTCACTCTAGAGAACTCTTGCTCATAATCCAGTACTGACATATTCCCCTGTTTCAACACTAAAAACTCTTGCTTTTTCTCTTCGATGTACAATTCCCTAATATACTTCTTCTGAAATTCTTTTTTAAATAAGTCCCAGGTTACCTAATCATCCGGCAAATGTCTAACCACAGATTCCCACTAGAGATACGCTTCTCCTTGTAACAGTGATACAGCACATATTAGACTCACTCAGGGGGTGCAGTCTAATTGTTGCAAAACTCTTTTTGTTGTTTCCATCTAATTTTCAGCAGCGGACGGATCATCTCCTTTTAATCCCTGAAATTCTGTGGCACCATATTTTCGTAACTCTTTAATCGGGGCCTGTCTGACAGTATGTATAGATGTAGTAGCAGGTATAGTTCTCACTATATGCTGTAATGCATCAGCTATATCTCTTAACAGTTGTGAGGCATTTCTTTCTGTCCCTACGTTAGGAGATTGATTATCTAACGGATTCACACTAGGTGTAGCAGATTCAGTTTCTTCTAATTCTCGACTTCCAGTATACATTTCCTGTTCAACATTATCCAGTCTTTCATCTGACATTTTATCTATAAAACAAAATCAAATAAATATATTAGCATCCAAAAATCCCGACTCAAATTCGACTCGACAATGGCATATACTTCTAAACTCACTTCCCAGCCCAATTTAGCCCGAGAATCGACTAAACCTGATAGCTCTGATATCAACAACTGTAACACCCCCTAACCCTAAACCGTCACCGAAACGAGGTTATGAGGCGTTACCGGACATATTAGACAACTTACGAATAATTTACAATTAATATAACTTTCATAGTATAATATAATAATTAAGTCCATATATTGGATTCTCGAAGTTCAAACACGTATTAAAAGTAGAACGGGACCTGTTCGAGTATTACGGGAATTTTTTTTTATAAAAATTTCGGCAGCATTTCTGCTTATTTTTACCTAAGACCCCCTGCAAATTCAAACCAAAGCAACCTACACCAATGTTTCACATTCATATAACTAATATTTATATCGTTAACATAATTTTTTTAACTTAATAACTATCATAGCATCATTCTAAATTGATTAAAAACTTCATTCATTTAACCATCTAAGTCTTATAATTCATCCTTCGCTACCCAAAGTAATATACATATTCAAGTGACTAAACAACACCTATGTACATGCCACCTTTACCCAAAAGAAAAATATACATCACCAAATTTGTGTTGGAGTCGGGATTGTTCTGGATGCTGAGCCGGGACACTTGACTTCTACTAACCTGCACACGGAAACAACCGTACGCTGAGTATGGATATACTCAGTGGTATTACCATAATTCAAAATATATCATCAATAATAAAAATATAAATATTAAAATACATAACAACTAATTTCTTAAATACTAATTCATACTTTATTTTTATTTTTATTTTCATCATTTCATAATAACAATTCAATTTAATTATTCGTCAATCAATGTATTTTTCACAAACTTGAATTTAAACCACTTATGAACATTTAGCTCATACTTTTCTCTTTCTATCACAATTCCAATTTCTATTCATAATTCAATTTCTTTTTTTTATTTCAATGCCATAAATTCACATTTCAATTTTTCACCCTATTAACGTAACTCGGACTTTGGCGGATACACGGATCCCACCAAACACACCAATATGGCACCCAATGCCTCATCGGATAGTTCGAAGTAATAGTTGACACCCAGTGTCTCATCGGCCTAGCCGAAGTAAAGTTGGTACCCAGTACCTCATCGAATCTATCCGAAGAAATTTAGTGACACCCAGTGTCTCATCGACTCAAGGTCGAAGCATCCCTGAACTCTTCTAATCCTATGGCATGCCAACTATATCCGACTCAGCCCGACTAGTTAATAGGGTATTTAATTCACTTTCTCAATTCTATATCACTTTCAATTCACAATTCAAACCACCATTCATTTTTCAATCAATACACTTTTCAAATAATCACATATTCCATAATTCACTTATTCTAATCAATTTAATTCAATTTGCATCACTTTCATTTTCACTCAATATTCATATCAATTTCACATACTTACCTCAAGTCTTACTTACCATACATAACAATTAAAAATTCAGCAATCAATAATATTTAAATTTGAATTATAGTAATACACACCGTAATTCTCCCGTTTTAGTCCTCGATGACTTTCTCCTTTCCTTTTGATGCTGATGCTTCAGGTTCTTTGTTGGCTACGAAAATAATAGTAATTTACATTATTATTTACAGCATTAATTATAATAAATAATTAAATTTCTAAACAATTCCTACCTTATTCCCAATTTAATCCTAACTAAACTTAATTATTTTTTAATCCAATTCACTCTCTTTTTCTATTCAAATTTTGTCTAAACTTATATTTAACTATAAAATTTCTAGCATATTTCCCTAATTTTGAAATTTCTTCAATTTAGTCCCTACAACATAAAAATTATAGCCCAGTTTACAATTTAATCCCTTAATCAATTCTAACTTAGAATTCATTCAATAAAATCCCTAATTCCATAATTTGTCCAACATGACCCATATTTAGAAACATTTGAGCTCTTGAAATATCAACTTAATTTCATCAAAATCTTGTTTTAAAGCTTCTAAAACATCAAAATTAACTAAAAAGGACTTAATTGACTTAACCAAGCTTCCAAAACCCTATTTTCCATTTTTCTTTCTTTTTCTTCTTTTCTTTCCCCTGTTTCAAATGCTCTCTGTAACTTTCTTTCCTTTTTTACTTCTTTTACATTTCATTTGTTTTATTTCTTTATGTTATATTTTATATTTAATTAATTTAATAAATATCTATTTTAATAACAAATACTAATATTACAATTGGATACATATTTATTTTTACATTTGTACCAATAATTTTATTACCATTGTCATTATTTAATTTGTTTCTCAAACAAAAATCTCATAATTTTAATTATTTAATTATTTAATTAACAAATATCTTTTTACTTAAATTATAAGTAATTAAGTATTTAAATTACAAATGTACTAATGTAATTTTTACCCATGTATATTTTTATTACCATACAATTATCTACTATTTAATTTATTTATAATATATTATTAATTAAATAATCATAATAATTTAATATAAAACCATAATAATAATCATTATAATATATAAAACCTAAAAAAATCTTTGATTTTATTTCACCAATATGCCGCCTCATTTGTAGTCAATGGCTTAATTGCCATTTTAATCCTTTTTATTTTCTATTACTTTATAATTAAACTTTTACCCTTTATTCAATTTAATCCTTTTTATTACTTATTCTAAATTAAGCTAAATTCACCTAGTTAAATCCTAATTAGACACACCACTAGGCTCATAAATATTTTTAATAATTATTTTCGAACTTATTTCACTAAGACGGAGGCCCTATAACTCACTTTTCCAGTGCCCGTGGATTTTGGGTCATTATATTTCTCCCTCCCTAAATAAATTTCGTCCTCGAAATTTACCTGAGAAGAGATGAGGATATTGTACTCTCATAGTTTTGTCTGGTTCCCAAGTCGCTTCTTCAACATTATGATTTCTCCATAGGACTTTCACTACAGGAACCTTTTTATTTCTTAATTCTTTCACTTGCCGTGCTAAAATTTGAACCGGCTCTTCTTCATATGATAGATTAGGTCAAACTTCAATATCTTCTGTAGAAATTATATGAGAAGCATCTGATCTATATTTCTGCAGCATCGAAACATGAAAAACATCATGAATCCTTTGTAATTCAGAAGGTAAAGCCAATCGATATGCAACTGGTCCAATTCTTTCCACTATTTCATACGGCCCAATAAAACGTGGGGTCAATTTACCTTTCCGACCAAATCTCAAAACTTTTTTCCAAGGAGAAACCTTAAGAAATACTTTGTCTCCAACTGAATACTCAATGTCTCGACGTTTCAAGTCGGCATAAGACTTTTGTCTGTCAAAAGCTACCTTTATTTATCTTTGATCTTTTTGACTGTTTCTTCTGTTTCTTGAATTAATTCCGGCCCAATTACTTTTCTTTCATTCAACTCCGTCTAACATACTGGTGATCTACATTTTCGACCATCTGAATACTAGATTGGAAACTATTATTATAGACAAACTCAGCTAGTGGCAAACATAGCTCCCAACCTGTTTCAAAATCAATAATACAAGCTCGAAGCATATCTTCTAGTACCTGAATTACCCGTTCGGACTATCCATCAGTTTGGGGATGAAAAGCTGTACTGAAACTAAGTCTAGTACCCAACGACTCATGTAACTGTCTCCAAAATCTCGATGTGAACTGAGGATCTCGATCTGAAATTATTGATATCAGAATGCCATGTAATCTAACAATTTCTCGAATATACACGTCTGCAAGCTTTTGCAACGACCAATCAGTCCTGACTGCTATAAAATGTGCTGACTTGGTAAGTTTATCATCTATCACCCAAATAGCATTCTTTTTGCTTGCTGACAACGGTAATCCCGTAATAAAATCCATCGTGATGCGATCCCATTTCCATTCAGGAATATTAATAGGCTGAAGCAATCCAGTAGGAACCTGATGTTCTGCCTTTACCCGCTGACAAGTCAAACATTTACTTACAAATTCTACTATGTCTCTTTTGATCCCTAGCCACCAGTATAATTCTCTTAAATCTCGATACATTTTCGTGCCTCCGGGGTGCATAGCAAATGAACTATCATGAGCTTCCCATAGAATCAACTTTTTAAGCTCAGAAGTATTTGGAATACAAATCCGATTTCGAAACCTCAAGCATCCACAATCATCAATACTAAAATTTTCTGCTGTGCCATTCTGTACCATCTCTCTTTTCTTCAATAATTTGTCATCTTCCAACTGAGATGATCTAATCTAATCAAACATTACTGGTTTTATTCTCAATTCAGCCAAAAGACTCCCATCATCACTGATACTAAGCCGTGCAAACATTACTTTTAATTTAGTTACAGCTTTTCTACTTAATGCATCAGCTACAACATTAATTCTTCCCGGATGATAGTCTATAACACAATCATAATCTTTCAGAAGCTCGATCCTATGCCTTTGTCTCAAATTTAATTCTTTCTAAGAAAGAAGATACTTCAAACTCTTATGATCAGTATAGATGTAGTATTTTTCACCATAAAGATAATGTCTCCAATTCTTCAATGCGACAATCACAGCTACTAACTCAAGATCATGAGTCAGATAATTCCTTTCATGTGGTTTCAATTGACGAGATGCATAGTCTATTACCTTCCCATCCTACATCAATACACAACCTAAACCACTCAAAGAAGCATCACTATACACTACAAAATCTTTATCCGATTCTGGCAATGTCAGAACTGGTGCCTCGGTTAACATTTGCTTCAATGTTTCAAAACTTTTCTGACACTAATCATCCCAAATAAAAGGAACATTCTTCTGCAGCAACTTGGTCATCGACAAAGCTATCTTCGAAAATCCATTTACAAATCTTCTGTAATACCCAGCTAAACCAAGAAAACTACATATCTCAGATACATTCCTCGGTGCATTCCATTGAATAATTGCTTCAATCTTTTTCGGATCAACTCGGATTCCATCTGCAGATACTACATGTCCCAGAAATACCACTTCTGATAACCAGAACTCGCATTTACTAAGCTTTCCATATAGCTGTTTCTCTCGTAAAGTCTATAGCACAATCCTCAGATGCCGATCATGTTCTGACTCTGACTTTGAATAAACCAATATATCATCAATAAAAACCACCACAAACTGATCTAAATACGGCTGAAAGATACGATTCATGAGATCTATAAAAGTAGCTGGGGCATTTGTTAACCCAAATGGCATTACCAAGAACTCATAATGGCCATACCTCGTACGAAAAGCTATTTTGGTACATCACTTTCTTTTACCTTCAACTGATAGTAACCCGACCTTAAGTCAATCTTCGAAAACACAGAAGCTCCTCTCAACTGATCAAATAAATCATCAAGGCGAGGCAACGGGTACTTATTTTTAATTGTCACCTTGTTCAATTGTTTGTAATCAATGCATAACCGCATAGAACCATCTTTCTTTTTAACAAGCAACACTGGAGCTCCCCAGGGTGAAATGCTTGGTCTGATAAATCCACGATCTAGTAAATCTTATAACTGCACCTTCAATTCTTTCAAGTCAGTGGGCGACATTCGGTACGGAGTTATAGAAATTGGTGTTGTACCTGGATACACCTCAATAGAAAATTCAACCTCTCTGTCAGGTGGCAAGCCCGGTAATTCTTCTGGGAATACATCTGGAAACTCGCATACAGTCCTAATCTGACTGCACTGACTCCCAACTGAATCAGAATTAATAACGTATGCCAAGTATGCTGGACAACCCTACTGCAGTACTTTATTAGCCTTCATTGTTGAAATAATGCGTGTCAAACCACTGGTACGGATGCCATTCACTTCAATTCTATCCCTATTTTCTGTCTGAATACTAAACCTCTTTTTATAGCAATCCTAAACTACCCCATGTTCATATAGCCAGTCCATACCCAAAATGATATCAAAATCACCAAAAGGCATGATTAACAAGTCCACAAGAAACATTTTATCATGTATTATTAACGGGCACCTCCGACATACTCTATCTACTAACACCGTTTGTCCCAAAGGGCTAGACACTTCTATAGAAACTCTAGACATTTCAGATTCTAACTTCCCCGATTCAACTAGTTTTGAATTTATATATGAGTGTGACGAACCCAGATCAATTAAAGCATAAATAGGCTTAGAATACAATAGAAATATACCTATAACAACATCATGTGCATCGCCCTCCTCACGGGTCTGGACTACGTACGCTCTGGCCGGCGCTCCAGCCTCTGACTGTTCTGTAACTATATCACTGTTTCTTCTGACACCTCCACCTCTAGACACAGAACCCGAACCACCCCTACTAGATCCTCTGCCACGAACATTAGGTACTGATCTTTGAGATGCTGCACGTGTGGCACTTTCACCTTTCGGATAATCTCAGATGAAATGATCTGTGGACCCACATCGAAAACATCGTCGAGATATCCTCCAACATTCACCTAAATGTTTATTTCCGTAGTGCTCACAGTCTAGAATTTCTATACTTCGGGATGGACCTCTCACACTACCAGTAGATATTATCATCTGTTTACCTCTGCTTCTACCACCTCTGTCTGAATTAAAACTGGATCTCCAGTCACTTTTTGATTCTCTGAATCTCTTCGGTAATGGATTAGAACTAGTAGTTCCCATACGTTTCCCAGCTAATTTACTAATTTCTGATTTTTTTATGTAGGCCCAGTACTTGTTCTATCATTTTTGCTCATTCAACCAGATCAACAAGTTCAGTAATTCTGAGACTTACCAATTGAATCTTGATTTCATCTCGCAGTCCCCGTAGAAATCGTTTACAACTATCAGCCTCGGTTGGAATATATTCTTAAGCATACCTGCTCAATCTAGAGAACTCTCGCTCATAATCCAGTACTGACATATTCCCCTGTTTCAACACTAAAAACTCTTGCTTTTTCTCTTCAATGTACAATTCCCTAATATACTTCTTCTGAAATTCTTTTCGAAATAAGTCCGAGGTTACCTAATCATCCAGCAAATGTCTAACCACAGATTCCCACCAGAGATACGCTTCTTCTTGTAACAGTGATACAGCACATATTAGACTCTATCGGGGGGTGCAATCTAATTGCTGCAAAACTCTTTTTGTTGTTTCCATCCAATTTTCAGCAGCGGACGGATCATCTCCTTTTAATCCCTGAAATTCCGTGGCACCATATTTTCGTAACTCTTTAATCGGGGCCTGTCTGACAGTAGGTACAGATGTAGTAGCAGGTATAGTTCTCACTATATGCTGTAATGCATCAGCTATATCTCTTAACAGTTGTGAGGCATTTCTTTCTGTCCCTACGTTAGGAGATTGATTATCTAACGGATTCACACTAGGTGTAGCAGATTCAGTTTCTTCTAATTCTCGACTTCCAGTATACATTTCCTGTTCAACATTATCCAGTCTTTCATCTGACATTTTATCTATAAAACAAAATCAAATAAATATATTAGCATCCAAAAATCCCGACTCAAATTCGACTCGACAATGGCATATACTTCTAAACTCACTTCCCAGCCCAATTTAGCCCGAGAATCGACTAAACCTGATAGCTCTGATATCAACAACTGTAACACCCCCTAACCCTAAACCGTCGCCGAAACGAGGTTATGAGGCATTACCGGACATATTAGACAACTTACGAATAATTTACAATTAATATAACTTTCATAGTATAATATAATAATTAAGTCCATATATTGGATTCTCGAAGTTCAAACACGTATTAAAAGTAGAACGGGACCTGTTCGAGTATTCCGGGGATATTTTTTTATAAAAATTTCGGCAGCATTTCTGCTTATTTTTACCTAAAACCCCCTGCAAATTCAAACCAAAACAACCAACACCAATGTTTCACATTCATATAACTAACATTTATATCGTTAACATAATTTTTTTAACTTAATAACTATCATAGCATCATTCTAAATTGATTAAAAACTTCATTCATTTAACCGTCTAAGTCTTATAATTCATCCTTCGCTACCCAAAGTAATATACATATTCAAGTGACTAAACAACACCTATGTAAATGCCACCTTTACCCAAAAGAAAAATATACATCACCAAATTTGTGTTGGAGTCGGGATTGTTCTGGATGCTGAGCCGGGACACTTGACTTCTACTAACCTGCACACGGAAACAACCGTACGCTTAGTATGGATATACTCAGTGGTATTACCATAATTCAAAATATATCATCAATAATAAAAATATAAATATGAAAATACATAACAACTAATTTCTTAAATACTAATTCATACTTTATTTTTATTTTTATTTTCATCATTTCATAATAACAATTCAATTTAATTATTCGTCAATCAATGTATTTTTCACAAACTTGAATTTAAACCACTTATGAACATTTAGCTCATACTTTTCTCTTTCTATCACAATTCCAATTTCTATTCATAATTCAATTTCCTTTTTTTTATATTTCAATGCCATAAATTCACATTTCAATTTTTCACCCTATTAACGTAACTCGGACTTTGGCGGATACACGGATCCAACCAAACACACCAATATGGCACCCAATGCCTCATCGAATAGTTCGAAGTAATAGTTGACACCCAGTGTCTCATCGGCCTAGCCGAAGTAAAGTTGGTACCCAGTACCTCATCGAATCTATCCGAAGAAATTTAGTGACACCCAGTGTCTCATCGACTCAAGGTCGAAGCATCCCTGAACACTTCTAATCCTATGGCATGCCAACTATATCCGATTCAGCCCGACTAGTTAATAGGGTATTTAATTCACTTTCTCAATTCTATATCACTTTCAATTCACAATTCAAACCACCATTCATTTTTCAATCAATACACTTTTCAAATAATCACATATTCCATAATTCACTTATTCTAATCAATTTAATTCAATTTGCATCACTTTCATTTTCACTCAATATTCATATCAATTTCACATACTTACCTCAAGTCTTACTTACCATACATAACAATTAAAAATTCAGCAATCAATAATAATTAAAATTTGAATTATAGTAATACACACCATAATTCTCCCGGTTTAGTCCTCGATGACTTTCTCCTTTCCTTTTGATGCTGATGCTTCAGGTTCTTTGTTGGCTACGAAAATAATAGTAATTTACATTATTATTTACAGCATTAATTATAATAAATAATTAAATTTCTAAACAATTCCTACCTTATTCCCAATTTGATCCTAACTAAACTTAATTATTTTTTTAATCCAATTCACTCTCTTTTTCTATTCAAATTTTGTCTAAACTTATATTTAACTATAAAATTTCTAGCATATTTCCCTAATTTTGAAATTTCTTCAATTTAGTCCCTACAACATAAAAATTATAGCCCAGTTTACAATTTAATCCCTTAATCAATTCTAACTTAGAATTCATTCAATAAAATCCCTAATTCCATAATTTGTCCGACATGACCCATATTTAGAAACATTTGAGCTCTTGAAATATCAACTTAATTTCATCAAAATCTTGTTTTAAAGCTTCTAAAACATCAAAATTAACTAAAAAGGACTTAATTGACTTAACCAAGCTTCCAAAACCCTATTTTCCCTTTTTCTTTCTTTTTCTTCTTTTCTTTCCCCTGTTTCAAATGCTCTCTGTAACTTTCTTTCCTTTTTTTACTTCTTTTACGTTTCATTTGTTTTATTTCTTTTATGTTATATTTTATATTTAATTAATTTAATAAATATCTATTTTAATAACAAATACTAATATTACAATTGGATACATATTTATTTTTACATTTGTACCAATAATTTTATTACCATTGTCATTATTTAATTTGTTTCTCAAACAAAATTCTCATAATTTTAATTATTTAATTATTTAATTAACAAATATCTTTTTACTTAAATTATAAGTAATTAAGTATTTAAATTACAAATGTACTAATGTAATTTTTACCCATGTATATTTTTATTACCATACAATTATCTACTATTTAATTTATTTATAATATATTATTAATTAAATAATCATAATAATTTAATATAAAACCATAATAATAATCATTATAATATATAAAACCTAAAAAAATCTTTGACTTTATTTCACCAATATGCCGCCTCATTTGTAGTCAATGGCTTAATTGCCATTTTAATCCTTTTTATTTTCTATTACTTTATAATTAAACTTTTACCCTTTATTCAATTTAATCCTTTTTATTACTTACTCTAAATTAAGCTAAATTCACCTAATTAAATCCTAATTAGACACACCACTAGGCTCATAAATATTTTTAATAATTATTTTCGAACTTATTTCACTAAGACGGAGGCCCTATAACTCACTTTTCTAGTGCCCGTGGATTTTGGGTCATTACATTAACACATTTATGGATAGTTTCTCCTTAGATTTGGTGAATTTGATGCTCCTAATTCTTTAATTTCATGTTTTATACTTAGGTGAGCATAGGAGAGTAAGAAGAACAAAAAACGGGCCGAAAACGAAGAAAATGGACCCACATGGGAAATCAACACGGCCTAGACTTCCTCACACGGGTATGCCACACGACGGTGTCCATTTGGCAGGATCAATGCACGACTTACACGGGTAGACTACATGCCCGTGCCTATTTAACAGCCTTGACCAAGAGCTAGAGCAATCGCACACGGGCGTGTCCCTGTCAAGCCCAAGTATATTCCTATTCGGAAAATGACACTTTTGAGGGCTCTTAGGCGTTCTAAAGCCTAATTAAATACCTAAGGAGGCATTTGGAACACAGACACGGAGTAGGAGGCAAGGAATTACTCAAGGAAAGCCGATTGATCCATTTCAGAAGCCAGATTCATCGTCAAGACTGAAGATCTCCCTTCAATTTCCATTCAGGGGTTTTGGGTTTTCTTTATGTTTTGTATTCATTATTCTTCTGAGATATTTTATTTTATAATTATGAACTAAACCCCTTAAATACCTAAGGGGAATGAAACCTAAGACGGATCTTGTTATTATTATCTGAATTGTATGATAAATATTTGACTTGTTCTTAATTATGTGTTCTTAATTCTTATCTTAATATTCCAGGGTATTGATTCAAGTTAATGCACTTATTTAGAGGAGAAAAAGTCCCTGTCTAAGAATAAATTTGTCATAATTAAGCGGATTTGATTGCACGCCTAGAGATAGGGTGATAAGATTTTGCCGGATTAGGGTGAAACCTAATAAGGGGATCTATAGATCGAGTTAATGCAACACTAGGGCGTTAATTAGAAAGAGATTTCAATTAATCAACCTACGGTTAGACGTTATTAGTCTCGAGAGAGATAATAATATAACTTAGGGATTTTTACGAATCAAGTCAAATGAATAAATCATCTGATTCAGAGTCAAATAACAAGTAAAGTCTAGGTGGATTTTTCCTTGGGTATTGTCTTAATTAATCGAATTTTCCCAAAAGCTTTTCCCCAATTTCTCTCTGTGCACTTTTAGTTTAGTTAATTAGTTTAGATAAACAAATCCCTTAACTTTTTGGCTAGATAATAAAAAGAAAGTAATTACTAGTACTCTTGGTTCCTTTGGGTTCGATAATCCAGTCTTGCTAAAGCTATACTACTGTTTGATAGGTACACTTGCCTTCATCGTGATAATAGTTAGTTTCAAGAACGATTAATTATAGATTTTTAAAACATGTCACGAAGTTAGTTTCAAGAACGATTAATTATAGATTTTTAAAACATGTCACGAATATCACGTATCAAGTTTTTGGCACCGTTGCTGGGGAACTAAGATATTAGGAACACTTGATTTTTATTACTTTAGCCATTTTACTTTATTTGCAATTTAAATTTTTATTTTTTTTTCTAATTTTTCTTTTATTCACTCCTAGCAGGTTTTTATAGTGTATTACTAGAAGAAACCCGTCGAGACCATTACTGTTTGATAGTGAAATTGATCGCACAGTTCGTAGAAACCGAAGAGAAATAAGGCGAAGCTTACAATACACATAGGAAGAGCAAGAGGACGATACTTCAACCAAAACCGAGGAGATGGCTAAAAACCAGGAAAATCCGCTACCTCTTACGATTGTCGCTGATCCAGCAAATCAGAATCCTACTTCACATACTATGTATGATTATGCTAAACCTTCTTTAATATGAACTGGATCGAGCATAGTTAGGCCTATTGTTGCTGTGAATAATTTTGAACTGAAACCTAACACCATTCAAATGATCCAACAGTTTGTTCAGTTTGATGGTTTGCAAGACGAGGACCCAAATGCTCATTTGGCGAATTTCTTAGAATTTTGCGACACTTTTAAAATTAATTGCGTTTCTGATGATGCCATTCACCTTCGGTTATTCCTTTTTTCATTGAGCAACAAAGCTAAACAGTGGTTGAACTCATTACCACGAGGGTCAATCACTACTTGGGAACAAATGATCGAAAATTTTTTATTAAAATCTTTTCCGCCGGCTAAAATAGTCAAATTATGTAATGATATCTCCTCTTTTGTGCAGATGGATTTGGAAACACTCTATGATACATGAGAGAGATACAAGGACCTTTTCCGAAGGTACCTTCACCATGGGTTACCACTCTAGCTACAGGTTCAAACAACTCACAATGACCTGAATCCTTCGACTAGACAGATGATTGATGCAGCTGCTGGTGGAACTATCAATAATAAGACACCTGAGGATGCTTATGAATTTATAGAGGAGATGTCACTGAATAATTATCAGTGGCAAGTCATGAGGACAAAGCCAACGAAAATAGCTGGCATTTTTAACGTCGATTCAGTCACCATGCTCTCTACTCAGGTATAACTTTTGAATAGAAAAATTGACGGTTTTCTTGGTTCTTCACAGGTTCACCCAGTAATGCAGTGCGAAGGAAGTGGAGATGGATCAAGCAATTCAGAATACCCACCTTATGTCCACAACATAGAGAACGAGCAGTTAAATTACTTGGGTAATAATCCTCGATCTCAAAATATTCCTTATAGTAACACTTACAATGCAGGTTGGAGGAACCGCCCAAATTTTTCATGGGGAGGCCAAAGAAATCAGAGACCACCACCACCTCCAGGCTTCCAACAACCACCCTACCAACAAGAGAAAAAGTCGAACCTTGAGAAGATGCTAACAAAATTCATCTCGGTGTCAAAAACTCATTTTTAGCATACTAAGACAGCACTTATGAATCAACAAGTGTTGATCGAAGGGCTCAAAACTCAAATAGGACAGCTCGCCAAATTAATATCTGAATGACCACAAGGTAGTTTGCCGAGTAACACTGAATCTAACCCAAGGGAGTAGCTCAATGCAATTACCATTCAAGATGAAGAAGGGTTAGTTGCACCTGAACCAAAACCAAGGCAAGAAGTTGTGGTAAGTAAAGGTAAAGGTGAGGTGGACCACAATGACCAAAAACAGGTAAGTAAAGAGTACAAACCACGTGTACCATACCCAAATGCGACAAGGAAAGACTACTCAGATGAACAATTCGGTAAATTCCTTAAACTTTTAAAGAAATTACACATTAACTTACCGTTTATTGAAGCTCTTTCGCAGATGCCGAATGTAGTTAAATTTTTAAAGGAGCTTTTAGTAAATAAGCGGAAGTTAGATGAGGAGTCATATGTGGAGTTAAATGCAGTTTGCTTAGCCATATTACAGAATAAGCTGGCCAACGAATTGAAGGATCCAAGGAGTTTTACGATTCCTTGTTTAATTGGTAGCTTAGATGTTAATAATGCTTTGACTGATTTAGGGGCTAGTATCAATGTCATGCCTTATAAAATGTTTAAACAACAAGGTATTGGGAAACCCAAACAAAATAGGATGAGTATTCAATTAGCCGATAAAATAGTCAAATTTCCTAGGGGTATTATTGAAGATGTACTCATTAAAATTGACAAATTTATATTCCTAGTTGATTTCGTTATTCTAGACATAGAGGAGGATAGTAATGTTCCTTTAATTTTAGGGAGGCCCTTTTTAGCAGCTGCTAGAATAATAATTTATGTTGGCACAGGTGAACTCACACTTCGTGTGGGAGACGAAACAATCACCCTTCAAGCTTTTAATTCGAGTAACACATCGAAAATTGAAGGTGGTTGTATAAACCATACTATTAAAACTGATCATATGGTGAAACCTTCCTGGCAGGAAACACGTTCAAAGAACACACCTAAGCCATGTTCGAGTAACGACAAAGGACCTATCTATGAAGAACGAAGGCTACAACTCGAGAAACTAGATGAATGGTAGACACATAAACTGAGGACACACGATAAACCAAAAGCACGCCATGACGAGCTCAGTATCTCACCAAATGAACTTAAGGTTAGAGACAAAGTACTATTAGATGCAACAGACCCTCGTATTGCCACTTCTGAACCTAACGGAGCGATCCCTCTTACGGTACTCAATATTTTCTTATATAGTACAGTCGAGGTAATTCATCCTAAATTTGGCACTTTTAAGGTAAACAGTACTTGTCTTAAACCTTATTTTGATAAAATTGATAGCAGGGATGAGGAGTGTAAACTCCTCGCACCACCATGACCATGCAACAGAAAGGTAAGTCGAGCTTAGACTATAAATAAGCACTTCTCGGGAGGCAACCTGAGCACTAACGATGTTAACTTCTTTAAAATATTAGTTTTTGACATTTAATCACTAACTGAGTCATTGAAACATAGTTTTTCTAATCCACACGGCCGGGCACACGGGCGTGCCTTAGGTCGTGCTCACACCACGGGAGAAGACACAGCTGTGCGATATGGCCGTGTAAAAATAGGGCAAAATTTTTCCTTAACACGGGATGCAATAAGTTGCCACGACCATGCAACGTGGCCATGGGCAAGTCTGTCAAACCAACATAGGCGTGCAACACGTCTGTGTCTATAAGCCATGGTTGAAACTGAAAATTTAGCACGGGCATGCGACATGCCCGTACCCATCAACCGTGCGACACGCCCGTACCCATCAACCATGCTCAAGACTGATAAAATACCACGGGCGTGGACATCTATACACGGGCGTGAGAGAAGCGAACGAAGCAGAACATGGCCATGTGACACGATCGTGTGCACCCACACGCCTAAGGAACACGGGCGTGGGCCAAATGCCAAAAGAGCCCAAATTTAATAAATTGCAAAACACACGGGTAAAAATTAGGGCACACAAGCGTGCCCCACGTCCGTGTGCCCCAAAATCTATATATAACCCTCACTATTCATCACCCCCTTCCCTAAAATCCCTAACCCAAGCCGCTGCAACTTCACACGCCCTACCTGCCATGCCCGTGCGCCGACCATAGCACCACTTCCAACGACCCAAAGCTCCTCCCTCTTGCGTTTGTTCATTTTTTTCCTCTATTCTCTTCATTCTTTTACTTATTTCATGATTTTTTTTATTTTGAGTAAATAATCATGGTTGAAATGATAAAATACTTATGCTCTTTGTTAAGAAATTTGTCATCTTAGTCAATACATTTTGCTACATTCATCCATTTTTCTTGTTTCCATAGATTTCATGCTTACCCATACCATATTTCATACTCATCAAACCCACATGCATTCATTCACTAGATATTTTTGTTAGCATTACTCTCGTAGTCCTATTCATAATAATGACTTGATATATCTGCTTTGGTTGTTTTAGTATATTTTTCATCTAGAAGCCCCATGAAATATTCTTACTCAGTTTTAACACGCGTACATTCTTGGGGAATATTTAACTTCAACTTTTCATTACAGGTATACAATGTCAACCTCACGTGGTAAGAAAACTGCTGTCCCCACATAGAAGAAGAGGAAAGGAGAAGAGTCATCCTCGGGTCTACCGCAGAGATTAGGCACCCGTTCCTCCAGTTTCCCTCGGGACCCCAGGAGGAACTATTTTAGATATTACGGGCTCGACCCCTAGGTGTGGGCCGCTGCATTGACTAAGCCGTACTTGAACAAATTCAAATGACTGACGCGGTCCAAGCCCTCTTGATGACTGACCCGTGGAGGCTCTTCTTTGAGATCATCGAGTCGACGTACCTCGAGCTCACAATAGAACTCTGCTTGACCTTCCATCTTCAAGTCATCATGACAAACTTCGACGATCCTGGAACGGTCCAGTTCTGCCTTGGTGATCTAGTGCGCCAGTTGAGCATACTGGAGTTTGGAATTGCACTAGGGCTGTACACGGATGAGTTCATGGATGACAATGAACTCGACACCCTCTTTCGTCACATCCACTACTCTCCCTCAAAGTGTTGGAAGGACCTCATCCCTGCCTCGGCCACCTATGATCCTTGCCGCTCTAAGGCATTAGCCCTCGCCCCATCCCTGCGATACCTACACACCATCTTGGCCCACACTCTGACAGGACGACGAAAGAGCACCGGCGCTGTCAACACTTACGACGCCTATTTCTTGTGGTGCATGGTGAATGGGCACATCTTCAACCTTGCCTATTTCATTGCCCTCGCCATCCGCCATCAGACGGAGCGGCATAGGAAATGAGTCATCTCTATTGGGCTCTATGTGACTTGATTGTCTCGGCACTTTGGGCTCCTCAACACAGCGGTACAATCATCCTCCCTCACTCTCATCAGCCAGATGTCCCTACAGGGCATCTCGAGCATGCTACATATGAGGATGATCGAGAAATGATGTGGAGCCTACCCTCCTCAGTACCGCCTGGTCCAGTCCATCGGAGAGAAGGACCCAGAGAACATTACTGATGATGTCTCTCCACGTCATGAGGACCCACCATCTCAGCCACCACCCATCCATCGTCCAGTTCATACGGTTGCTTCATACTCTAACATCTCTGAGTGCCTTACTCGATTTGAGCAGCAGTATTTTCAGCATTTTAATCACATTGATGCTACTCTTCATCAGATTTGTCAGCACCTTCACATCTCATCGCCACCACCACCTCGCGAACCATCCGGCGATGACGATGTTTAAAGACTTTTTGTTTTTTATTTTTATTTACACTTTTATCTTTATTTATCTTCTTTAAGTACTTTTTATTTTATTTTCCTTTAATATTATTTTAATTTTAGGTTTTATAACTTTTATTGAATAATTTATAGTTTCGGCTATTTCATTACGAGTAATTATGCTTTCTTATATTTCCTAAAGATTTCTTGATTTTATCACAGTTATAAAGAGCTCCAAAGCTCATCATCACTTAGGAACTAAAAACTCCACTGGAAAAGGTTCTCCACGACTGCTATGTTCTGCTCGCCCACGACGATAGCTACTACCAGATATAATATTCTTTTGGCGCAGGACTTATGGACTAATGAACCTGTACCACCACCGGAGTATCCTTCTCCACTCTGATCATTGCCTTGGTCGATTATTCTTCATAACTCCAATTCAAGGCGTTCATTCATCATTCAGGAAGTTTAACTTCTCTCCCTATCTTATGATTATATATCTATATTTTTCAATATATCTATCTTTATACATTGAGGGCAATGTACATCTTAAGTGTGGGGGGTCTTTTATATCATTATCAGAAATCCCTGAATTTTGTCTTGTTCTCATGAGATCTTCTCATACTACTATTAGAATGAATTTTGATTAAGCTATGATTTTTATTGATATGTCTTGAATTAAAACATAGGCATATATGCATTGATAGTTTAAACTTTAAGACATTAGGGAATCAAGCATGATAAGTTGGTTTTTGCGAATTAAAAATTTTTAGGTTGTTTCCCCAAGTTTAGATATTATCTTGAGTTGAAATTCACAAGTTTAAACATCAAAAAGCCATAATTTTTGTGAGATCTTAAGCCTTTAGAGCATATGTTATTTCTTTCATGCTCACTTTTATTATAAGTGCATCAGTATTGATTTGTTATTCTAGAACTTGCTTGATTATGCATGTCAAGACCACACCATTTGATTTGATATGTTGAGATGATAAAGGCACTTAGGTTTAACCCACTTCCTCCACAAAAGCCTACCTTCATAATTAACCCTTAGTGAACCCCTTTGAGCCTAACAAACCATTAATTGATTTATCCTCAATATTAACTCATAACCCATTATTGTTGAAATCCCCTAATGTGATCCCTATTTTTGTCGAGATTTGATTTGAATTACTTGCTTGGCTATGTTTTATTCTTCGTTGCAATAATTAAGTTCTATGTTATTTGACTTGTTCTAAAAAAAACTTACATACATATTAGTAGTAATTCGTCGTTTTTGAGCTTGAGTGTTAATTCCATATTCTGAGAAGAAGCTCACTTGTATTCAACTAATAATTAGTTATTTTTCTCGTTAGGTGATTTTTTTTTCAATTTAATCTCGATTCTAACCTTTTCTTTCAGCTTGTGACCACACCCCCTAACTAAAGCCACGTTACGACCCTCTAAAGACCTTTTTGATTGATGTATCATCTCAATATATAGTGGTGGAGATTTGATTTTCATGCAAGCCTATGGTAATAACTTTTCATATTGACTAATGACTGCTTTATTTGATATCCTTAAACACCTCAGATGATTTGAGTGAATCTTTAGTGAGGATGTTAAACTCTGTGATATTTTGATCAAAGGTGATTACTTAGATAAGGGGGGACACCTATGTTTTCGTGATAAAATGCTCAACTTGGAATGTTTGAAACTTTGATGTACTTTTAGTTGAATTTTCAATGTATGATTACTTATGGATTATTTTAAGATATTATTGATAGGGATTATAAATTGAGAAGAATTTATTTTGATTATGAGTTGAGGATTTTGCTTGAGGACAAGCAAACGCTTAGCAACAATCTCAAAACATAAAAATTATCAAAAACCGAGCAAACCACATACCTAATTCAAGCCTCTAAGTGTGCCGAACTATTTAAGCAACCATGGATTCTTTTTCCTTCAACTTTCGGCCAAAAAAGATGAGAATGTATGGCTATTTTATGTTTTGGTTATTTAATTCCTAATAATATATCATTTACCATTTTGTCAACATTATAAAATCATCAATTATAAGCCCAATACCGTCCATGGTATTATTCAATGGTAAAATTCCAACATAAGGATCGTACTTTATAAAAACAATAGCAATTCGTCACTTTCACATTTAATAGCTAACTTTTGCATTTTACACGATTAAGTCCTTTTATAAAATCGAGCACACAAACAATAAAATTTTCACACGAAATTTTCACACATATAACATATCATGCTGTAAAAATAGAAAATAATATTAAAATATTTTTTGACTTGGATTTGTGGTCCCAAAACCACTATTCTGATTAGGGTCTAAACTGGGCTCTTACATTGATGATAATGTATAGGCTTATATCAAGCTTGTGTTTGGGTTATATTATGCTCATAAATTATGTTATGTAAATGAAATGGTAAGTTAAGTTTTATTTTCTAAGAACTTACTAAGAATTAATTCCTTACTTAGTTTCTTTCCTATGTTTTATAGATTATTAGAAGCTCGATTGGTTTGGAAGCTCGTCAGAGATCTATCACACTATCCAGCATAAATACAGGTAGTTTTTCAATGTTTTGGCCAAGGTTATATTGGCATGTATAGGATGAATTGTAATGGCATTATGTTGAATGTTTAGTTGGTGGATTGGCATGTATAAGCTGTGTAAGTTAACTTTTTTGATACCATTTGATGCATTACTAGATTATGTCATTTTGGCTATTTTATGATGCATGTTTTGAATGGCTGATATGGTATGTTATGAATTGGTATGCTTATGGTCAAGTTATGGCATGTTTTGTAAAGTATTGAACTAGAATTTGATGTTTGAAATTTGATAAATTGACATGTTTAAGTAAATATGGTTGAATGCATTTGAGGTGCCTTTGAATGGCATACTTGTTAGTTGATTTAGGATTCTTGAAATAGAAATTATATGCATGTTTTGATAAGGTTTTGGTGCCTTGAATATGTACACAAAAGACCTAAATTTTTATGCATGGATTGGTATTATTAATGGCTTGATTTTAGGCAAATTTGGGTCCACATGGTCTGCGACACGGCCGTGCGTAACATTCCTAACCCGTATCCATCACAGGAATAGGGTTACAAAGAATTATTGGACTTATCACTCAAACGATCATACATTTAATATTCATTTCTCAAATCCAAACAATAGTCATTCAAATTCAGTCATATAGTCCTTAACACAAGTCCTCGAGGCCCAAAAAAAGTATCAAAAACAATTCGGGACTAAATTAAGAACTTATGGAAATTGTGGGAAAACATTGAAAATTTTCAAAGTGCAGGGGACACACATCCATGTGTCTTACACGGCCAATAGACATGCCCTTGTCACAGGCCGTGTGGGCATTCAAAATGGGATCACATGGTCATGTCCCAGCCCATGTCTGACCCTATGTAACTAACTGACTTGGGTCACACGGCCAGACCACACGCCGATGTGCCAGGCCATGTGCTAAGCCATGTGAAAACTGGAGGGTATACTGACTTGTGCCACACAGCCAAGCCACAGGCCCGTGTGTTAGGCCATGTGAAGCTAATGACTTGTTTTCTAAGGAATTATCAAGGGACACACGACCGTGTTACCTGGTTGTGTGTCACACACAACTGAGACACACGCCCGTGTCTTTGCCCATGTGGACAAAAATAAGCCATTTTCCAAGCCTTATTTCTCACCTAATGTAGTACCAACCTACACATACCAAATAGCATATGACCATATTCATCAATAGGCATTCAAACCAATCACAACCAAGTCTATATCATGCAATTTTATTACCAACAATCCTAAGCTCTTAGGCATCTCAAATAATCATTTTTAAAAACATGCCAAAATCATCTCCATAATCTACCTAAATGATCAAGTACATATATGCATTATCTTGCCTAAATATGACATGCATACCATTTATCTAGTTCACCTATTAAGTACCAATCTACCAATACACAATCAAAGCATTCCCATGGCAATCCAAACAACATATAACATGGGACAAACCACCCATATACACATACCAACATATACCAAATCAAGCCATATTGAATGACTAATTACATAACCAAAACATATAGGCTTTCATTAGCCAAAAGACCTATACATGCCATACAACCAAATTTCATAAAGTCCTAAAGTACCAAAAGAAGAGTTTGATAGAGTGATGCGATCTCCGACAACTTCCAGTCTGAGCGAGCTTCCGAAACTCTATAAAACATGGAAAAATAAACAGAGTAAGGAATTAAGCTTAGTAAGTTCATATAACATAAAACTCACTTTACCATTTAATCAAAATTTAAGTAATTAACCATAATTTAATGCAACTCAATTTGATCTACAAGCATAACATATATTCATCCACAAAGTCAGCCATGAAATCACAAATCTCATAGATTCAATTCTCACATGATTCACGTACATACTGTACTGGTTTATATTGAATATATATACTTCTGTAACATCACTATGCCCATTGAACCATTTAGAATAACATTGGATACTCAGGTATCTCGCAAACCAAATATCAATACATGGTTGAAATCATCTCTATCTCATATCTCGTATAGATGCTCACTCTCGAGCAATCATTGGGTCTGCTCACACAAGTTAACGGTCAAGACGTAGCTACACGGTGCTGCTCACACAAGCTGACGAGTAACCGCAACACATGCCGAAAAACTCAGCCACCGATAGATAGTACGGAACTAGCACCCAAAACACGGTAACCCCTAATGACATGTCATTTGTTTCCTATCTATTCCTAAGGTTCAACCGGGATTTCATATAATTGCCGATATCTCATTGAGAATTTTCGTAGTGTCGTATCATCACAATTACATTAATTAAGCATGTAAACACATATAATTTAAAGCTTATTAATATTCGAACTTACCTCGAACTTGTATGAAGGAAAACGATTGTTCAGTCCAAAACTTTATATTTTCCCCGATATAATTCCATATGTTGCTTTTCTTTATTGATATAATCAAATTTAACTATTTTAATTCATACTTTACTCAATTCAATCCAAATTCACAATTTGGCAGGATTACTATTTTGCCCCTAGACTTTTGACTTATTTACAATTTAGTCCCTAACTCATAACAATGCAAATTCATTTAGTTTGGCATATACCCATGCTAGCCGAATTTCATCTAAACCCTTAGTAGCTCATATATTTCATCATTTCACACATTTATCACATATTTTTCACATTTTATCAATTTAATCCTTATTTAACATTTTCAACCAAAATCACTTTACCAAACTTGTTTACCATTTATTTTCTACCCTCAAACATCAAAACACATTCGCATTAATCAATGGTAAAACCCTAATACTTTAACAGTTTCACAAATTAGTCCCTAGGCTAGCTAGGTTAAGCTACAACAACTCCAAAAACATAGAAATCATTAAAAACGGGACAAAAAATCACTTACATGCACAAGGAGACTTAACCGAATGTTATGAACCCTAAAATGGTGTTTTTCCTCCCTTCAATTTCGGCAAGAAGATGAAATGAAGAAGAAAATTTGACTTTGTTTTACTTAATTTGTTTTTATTTATTAAATTACATATATAACTTTTATATGAAACCTTTAAAACACTTAATAATGTCTCCATATATGTCCACTCACATTATGGATGGTTTAATTACAACATAAACCCTCCAACCTTTTATTATTAAATATATTTAATCCATTTAACTTATAGAACTCAAGTTTTGCACCTTTTGCAATTTAATCATTTTTATCAAATTAAGCATGCAAACAATAAAATTTCCTAACGAAATTTTCATATGACTCTATTAACATGTTGTAGACATTAAAATAATAATAAAATAAATATTTTGACTTTGGATTTGTAGCCCAAAACCACTGTTCCGATTTCACTAAAAACGGGCTGTTACAACTCTCCCCCTTAAGGAATTTTCGTTGTCGAAAATCTTACCAGAAAATAGGTTAGGGTACTGTTTCCTCATAGCTTCCTCAGGTTCCCACATAGCCTCTTCAATACCGTGACGTTTCCAAAGAACTTTCACTAAAGCTATGCTTTTGTTTCTTAACTCTTTAACCTCTCGGGCCAAAATTCTGATCGGTTCTTCGTTATACGACATGTCCGGCTAAAATTCAACTTTTACTGGAGAAATTATATGTGAAGGATCTAATCGATACCATCATAACATGGATACATGAAACACATTATGTATCGTTTCTAACTCTAACAGTAATTTAAGTCGATATGCCACTGGCCCTATTTTCTTTAAAATCTCGTACGAGCCAATAAACCGCAGACTCAATTTTCCTTTGCGACCAAATCGAAGAATCTTCTTCCAAGACGATACTTTCAAAAACACTCTATCGCCAATTTGAAATTCAATATCTTTACGTTTCAAATCTGCATACGATTTTTGTCGATCTGAAGCTGCTTTCAAACTATCACGAATCATTTTCACTTTCTCTTTAGTCTCTCTAATTAAATCAACCCCATGAATCCTTTTCTCCCTAAGGTCGGTCCAGTACAATGGAGTTCGGTATTTACAACCATATAAAGCTTCATACGACACCATCTTTATGCTCGACTGAAAACTATTATTATACGTAAACTCTATAATAGCCCATCTTTCAGTGAAATTGGAACAGTGGTTTCGGGACCACAAATCCGACGTAAAAATATGATTTAGTTTTATTTTAGTATATGGTCCGTAATATGGTAGATATGTCGTGTGGAAATTTTGACACGAAAATTTTATTGATTCAGTTCTTAATTATAAGAAGGACTAAATCACATAAAATGCGAAAGTTGAATTCTAGTAGCTATAAGGATCAAATTGTAACACCCCTTACTCATATTTGACGCCAGAATAGGGTACAAGGTATTACCAGACTTAAACATAAGCAAACATACAAAACAGAGACATAAATTTCTGTTCAAATTAAAAACTTTTCACATACATTCAAATCATCCCTATAACGAGCCTATGAGGCCCAAAACATGCTTTGGCAGTGGTTCGGGACTAAACCGAGAACTTTAGAAAAATTTCACAACACTTAGAGAACTTTTCATCAAACAGGGGTCACACGCTCGTATGGCTTGGGACAAGCTCGTGTGGGCAGGTCGTCTGGTCACACACGCCCCTGTACAGACCCCGTAACTCTCTGTTTGTCATCCATGAACAAAATGAAGTCGCACGGCGAAGGCACACGCTCGTGTGTTTAGGCCATGTGCTTGATTTAATTTTCCTAATTTTTCATAAAATAGGAGCAGACTTTATACAGCCAGGGCACACCCCCGTGTTAGAGGCCGTGTCTTCTACACTGCTGAGACATAGGCCCGATCTTTGGCCGTGTGCTTGATACTGAGCATTCTATTTTGCAACAATTAAGGTGCAGGGGACACACGACCAGATCAGATGCCCATGGGCCAAGTCGTGTGTCACACACGGCCTAGACACACGCCCGTATGTCTACCCATATGGATCAAAATAAAGTTATTTACCAAGCCTTTTTGCCACCTTTCCATGAACAACCTACTCAACAACATATAATACCAATCCAAGCATATACATTCAACCCAATCAGCCACAAATAAGGCATCCACACATCATTCACATACTATCATCTGTCACATACAACCATCACATGCTATTCAACTTAAACCATGCAAATTTCAACATCCATGAAAGGTATCATCATATGCATATACTTAAACCAATATTAGCCAATTTCAATGGCCATTTACAAAATGAATTACCAACCAACATAAGCCAACACATTTGGCCAAATCAATTATGACACATAATAAAAGACCAGGTCCCTATACATGCCATAACTCAAAACATTAAAATTATAGGAACCCAAAATGTTAAGTTGATGGTGTGAATGGATCTCCGACAGTCTTCAATCCCCAAGCTGGCTTGGTGACACTATAAAACAAGGGAAAAGAAAGGGAATAAGCTTTAAATCTTAGTAAGTTCCTATGCAAATAATAAGCATCATAAACACACATTTATCATGCAATTAACATGAAGTGAATCAACATATATGACATTATAAATCTAATAGTCCAACTTGGCATGGATATTATTATAACCTTAATATCATAACTTGCATAAGCATAACCTTACCGAGGGATTCATCACATATCGAGTTCATTAAGCATAACTCTTACATACATACCTGTACCACCTTGCAACATACCAAGGTCATTCGCAACATTAACATTTCCGTTACGGTTCCCGTTGAACCACTTAGAATACTAAAGGATACTCGGGAAATCTCACACGCGTAGCACCATGCCAATGCCATATCTCAGATCTGGTCTTACACGTAATCTCAAATAACCCTAATGTCATGACATTTGTATCCTATCTATTCCAAGTTCAACCGGGATTTCGCTCTTGTCGAACTTTGTCGATTACCTCCAAGGAGTCAATCATAATTCATACAATATTAAAGCAATTAAAGCATAAATAATAATCATTATTTACATACGAACTTACCTCGGTGCAAAAATAGTGGAAATGGACTTAATTGTCAAAGACTTTGTTTTTCCCCCGATCTAGGTCTAAACCTTGTTTCTCTTTATCTATAATAGTAAATTTAAGTTATTTACTAACCACATTACACAATTCAGTCTAAAATCACACTATGGAAAATTTACATTTTTGCCCCTAAAGTTTGTCATATTTACATTTTGGTCCCTAGGCTCGTAAAATGAAATCTATTCAATTTCATCCAAACCCAAGCCTAACTGAACCTTATACATGCTTATAACAGCCCACATTTTTCATTAAATCACACTTTTACACACATTTTGAAATCTTTTTACAAATAGGTCCTTTTGATAATTTCATCAAAAATCACCATGGCCGTGTGCCCCAAAATCTATAAATACCCTGCACTATTCACTTTTTTCCCCATTCCAAAACCCTAACCCTAGCCACTGCAACTCCACATGGCCTCCCTGCCACGCCCGTGCGCCGCCTACAACTCCATTCTCGACGCCCAATCTCTCCCCTTAGCGTTTGTTTACTCATTTTTCTTTTATTTCACTGATTTATAATGCTATTTATCATATTAATCTATGTTTTTCATGTTATTTCCATATTGATAATAACATAAATTTCATTTATCAAACAAGTTATCATCTTTCTCATGTTTAAAATCTTCCTCATTACATGATTCCTGCACTTCATGTAATTCGTTAGAAGTAAATATTCATGGCTAGGATAGTTGAAATAATCATGCATATTGTGTTGACATCTCTTTTCATTCATATAGTATTTTGCATTCCATTCCTTGCCATTTTTACTTATATCACCATGTTTTTGCGACATCAAAATGGGTCATTAAACTTATTGTTTTAATTTAGTAATTGTGGCTGAATATATTCATGCATTTTCCTTTTCAAATTTATTCGCATTCCTTTTATATATTATAAATTGTCCACTCATCAAAAAGACGAATTGATGTTTCCACTTGCAGGTACATAATGTCGTCTTCAAGAGGAAAGAAAATCGTCGTACCAGCCTAAAAGAAGAGGAAGGGAGCATCATCTTTCATGGGTCCAACCGTGAAAATTCATCACCCTTTCCTGCAGTTCCCCTGAGGGCCCCAAGAAGAGCATTTCAAATACTTCGGGCCCAACCCTTAATTGCGGGCCGCTGCATCGACTGGGCTGCCATAGAACAAGTTTAGATGGCTGACACGATTCGGGCTCTCCTAATCATCGACCCTTGGGAGCTATTCTTTTGGATCATCGAACCAATATACCTCAAGCTCACGATGGAACTATGCTCAACGTTCCATCTCCAGACTGTAATGACGAACTACAATGATCCCGGCACGGTCCAATTTCGCCTAGGCGGATTAATCCACCAGTTAAGCTTCCCAGAATTTGGTGCTGCACTAGGCTTATATACGGAGTAGTTCAATGAGAAGAATGAATTACATGCTCTCAGTCGCCACATACATTTCTCTCCCTCGAAGTGCTGGCACACTTTGGCCCCTAGCACGGCCTCCTACAATCCTAGCCACTCCAA
Source organism: Gossypium hirsutum (assembly GCF_007990345.1). Classification (NCBI taxonomy): domain Eukaryota; kingdom Viridiplantae; phylum Streptophyta; class Magnoliopsida; order Malvales; family Malvaceae; genus Gossypium; species Gossypium hirsutum. The sequence continues at coordinate 17,646,204 of NC_053431.1, read as the reverse complement.
GGCATCAGTTCTCCCACTATTTCTGAGGTACTTACACGCTATTTTAGCTCACACGATTACAGGGAGGCGAGAGAGCACTAGCGTCGTCAACACCCACGACGTCTACTTCTTATGGTGCATGTCGCAAGGGCACGTCATCGACCTTGCCTATTTCAGGCGCCGAGGAACCTACCCTCCCCAGTACCGTCTTGCCTAATCTACCAAGGAGGAGGCCTGCGAGGACATTCTTGATGATGTCCCCCTACAGCACGAGGACCCACCGACTCAGCCACCACCATCCTCTCATCCAGTTCATGCGGCAGCTTCATATGCTGACATCTCTGAGCACCTCACCGGATTCGAGCAGCAGTGTTTTCAACGATTTGACAACATTGATGCTACTCTACAGCAGATTTGTCAACACCTCCACATTTCATTGCCAATCCCACCTCGCGAATCATCCAGTGATGAAGATGTTTAGAAATATTTATTTCTTATTTTATGTTTTAAATTTTTATTGAAACAACTTTTTATTTTTATTAGATTTTAGAAATTGTATTTTTAATTATTAAATTCAATTATTTCTTTTTGAGTAATTATTCTTCCTAATATCCCCTAAAAAGTTCTTGATTTTATCACAGTTATATAGAGCTCTTAAGCTCATCGTCACATAGGAACTAAAACTCCACCGAGAAAGGTTCTCCACGACTGCCATGTCCTGATCGACCACGACCATAGCTACCACTAGATATAATATTCTTTTGGCGCAGGACTTATGGCCTAATGAACCTCTACGACCGCCGGAGTATCCTCCTCCACTCTCGAATCGATTCCTATCTAAAACTCCAGTTCGAGGATTTCATCATTCAGGAAGTTTCACTTCTCTCCCTATCTCATTTTTATACTCTAATATCTATCTTTGTACATTGAGGGCAATGTATATCTTAAGTGTGGGGGGTATTTATTTCATTATCAGAAAAATCCATGAATAATTACCTTGTTCTCTTGAAAAGCTCTCATATCATATTTAGGATAAATTTTAATTGATTTATGATTTTGATTGATATATCTTGAATTAAAAAATAGGCATTTATGTATTGATTGTTTAAACTTTAAGACATTAGAGAATCAAGCATGATAAGTTGATTTTTAAGAATTTAAAATTATAGGTTGTTTCCCCAAGTCTAGGTATTACTTTGAATTGTAATTCACGAGTCTAAACATCAAAAGCCATAATTTTTGTGAGATTTTTAAGCCTTTTGATCATCTATTAATCCTTTCATGCTCACTTTTATTATTGCTTTGAATGCGTCAGTGTTGAACTGTTATTCTAGAACTTGCTTGATTATGATGTCGAGACCACATCATTTGATTTGATATGTCAAAATGATTAAGGCACTTAGGATTAATCCACTCATGCCATGAAAAGCCTACCTTCATGATCAATCCCGAGTAAACCCCCTTGAGCCTAACAAGCCATTTCTTGTTTTACCCATAATATTAACCTTTAACCCATTATTGTTGAAATCCTCTAAATTAATCCTTATTTTTGTCGAGATTTAAGTTGAATGGATTGCTTAGATATGTTTTGTTCTTAATAGTTAGTCTATATTATTTAACTTGTTCTTGAAAAAAAGAAAAAAAACTATGTATACATATCTGTAATTTCATATTCTGAGAGAAGCTCTGTTGTACGCAAATGAAGACTAACTCTTTTTCTAGTTAGGCAATTTTTCAATTCAATCTCGATTCTAACCCTTTCTTTCAGCTTGTGACCACACCCCCAACCAAGCCTCACTACAACCCTCTAAAGACCTTTTGATTGATGTATCATCTTAAATTATAGTGGTAGAATTTGATTTTCATGCAAGCCTATGGTAATGACTTTTCATTATTGACTATTGAATGCTTCATTTATTATCCTTAAACACTGCGAGTCATTTGAGTGAATCTTTAGTGAGGATGTGTAACTCTGTGGTATTCTGAATCAAAGGTAATTACTTAGATGCGGAGAGACACCTATGTTTGCATGATTAAATACTCAACTTGGAATGATTCAAACTTTTATGTTCTTTTCATTGAATTCTCAATGTATGATTACCTATGGATTATTTTGAGATATTATCGATAAGAATTATAAGTTGAGGAGAATTTATTTTGATTATGAGTTGAGGATTTTGCTTGAGGACGAGCAAATGCTTAAGTGTGGGGGTATTTGATAAACCGTAATTTATACATACTTTTACCCCATGTTTAAGGCATTTTATGGATGATTTTCCATTAGAATTGGTGAATCCGATGCTCCTAATGCTTTAATTTCATGTTTTATACTTAGGAGAGCATAAGAGAGCAAAAGGATCGAGAAACGAGCCAAAAATAGTGAAAATGGGCCAAAGTATGAACTTAACACGACCTGGACTTCCTCACACGGGTAGACCACACAGCCGTGTCAATCTGGAAAAATCGAAGCACGACTCACACGGATATAGCACATGACCATGCCATTCTAACAGGCTCAAACACGGCCTGAAGTAATCGCACACGGGCGTATCCCTCCCGAGCCCAAGTTAAGTCCAATTTGAAAAGGCCACTTTTGAGGGCTCATAGGCATTCCAAAGCCTATAAATACACCCTAAAAGAGGAGAAAAGAGGACACACAAAATAGGGAGTAAGGAATTACTCCAAGGAAGCCGATTGATTCATCTCAGAAGCCGAATTCATCATCAAGACTGAAGACTCTCCTCAATTCCCCTTCAGGAGTTTTGGGTTTTCTTTATGTTTTGTATTCTTTATTTTTCTGAGATGTTTTCTTATTTAGTTATGAACTAAATCTCCTAAATACCTAAGGGGAATGAAACTTAAGACGAATCTTGTTATTATTTTCTGAATCGTATGATAAATGTTTAAGTTGTTCTTAATTATGTGTTCTTAATTCTTGTTTTCATATCCCAGGATACTGATTCAAGATAAGCTCTTATTCAGGGGAGGAATAGACCCTGGCTAAGAGTACATTTATCATAATTAAGCGGATTTGATTGCGCGCCTAGAGATAGGATGACAAGGTTTTCTGGATTAGGGTGAAACCTAATAAGGGGATCCACAGATCGAGTTAATGCAACCCTAGAGTGTTAATTAGAGAAAAGTCTCGGTTATTCAATCTAGGGATTAGACGTTATTAGTCTTGAATAGGGATAATAACATAACTTAGGGATCTCTACAGAACAAGTTGAATGAATAAATCGTCCGATTCGAAGCCAGAATAACAAGTTACGTCTAGGTGGATTTGTCCTTAGGTATTGTCTTAAGTCAATCGATTTTTCCCAAAAGCAATTCCCCAATTCTTTTCTCTGTGAGTTTTTAGTTTATATAATTAGTTAATTAAAACAAAACCCCATTATTCTTAGGCTAGATAATAAAAAGACAGTCATTACTAGTACTTTTAGTTCCTTTGGGTTCGACAATCCGGTCTTGCTAAAACTATACTACTATTCGATAGGTACACTTGCCTACATTGCGATAATAGTTAGTTTCAAGAATGATTAATTATAAATATTTAAAACCTATCACGAAATAGCGCGATCAATAATCTACCATTAGACAAAAAAATGCACAAATTCTAATATGAGTCAAACCCTAGACCTCAATCATAGCTCAAATTAATGGTAGAAATAGCTAGATCGGATGATAACGACTTCAAAAATGTAAAGAGCATTAAAAACGAGGCTAGGATGTACTTACAATCAAGCTTGGAAGTTGAACAAACCCTAGATATGGTGACCATATAATTTTTGGCACATGGAGAAGAAGATGGACAAAAATTTTTGGTTTTATTTTCCCTTTTTATTCATTTATTTACCAAATGACTAAAATGCCCTTAATGCATAACTTTGAAATTTCAGCCATTCATGTCCATTTTTGTCTACTAACTTATCCAATGATCTAATTACCAACTAAGGACCTCTAATTTAAAATATCATAGCAATTGGACACCTTTAACAAGTAGAAATCAACTTTTTCACATTTTACAATTTAGTCCTTTTTACTAAATTGAGTGCCCAAACGTCAAAATTTTCAAACTGGATTTTCACAAAATCATTTCATAAAATTTTTTGCCGCGAAAATATAATAAAAACATGTTTTCCTATGTCAGATTCGTGGACCCGAAGCCACTATTTCGACTAGGCCCAAAATCAGGTTGTTACAACTCTCTCCCCTTTAGGGATTTTCGTCCCCAAAAATCTTACCAAAAAATAGGTTCGGGTACTATTTTCCAATAGCCTCCTCAAGTTTCCATGCAGCGTCTTCAACACCGTGTCTTTGCCACAAAACTTTCACTAGGGTTATACTTTTATTTCTCAACTATTTAACTTCTCGAGCTAATATCTTAATCGGTTCTTCGCCGTATGTCATATCCGATTGAATCTCAATCTCTGTCGGAGAAATCACATGTGAAGGATCAGAACGATATCATCACAACATCGACACATGAAACACATTATGAATCCTTTCCAACTCTATCCGTAAAGCTAATCGATATGCCACTGGCCTTATTTTTTCAATAACTTCATACGGCCCAATGAAACGTGGACTCAACTTGCCTTTACAGTCAAATCTGAGAACTTTCTTCCATGGAGATACTTTTAAAAACACTTTGTCACCGACCTAATATTCTATCTCTTTTCTTTTCAAATTTGCATATGACTTTTGTCGATCTGAAGCTGCTTTCAAGCAATCACGGATTACCTTTAATTTTCTTCGATTTTTCTGACCAAATCAACCCCGTGAATCTATTTCTCACTAAGCTTGGTCCAATACAAAGGTGTCCAGCACTTGCGGCCATACAATGCCTCATAAGGTGCCATTTTTATACTCGACTGAAAACTGTTGTTATAGGCAAATTCAACCAATGGTAGATATTATTCCCAACTACCCTCGAATTCCAGAACACAACATCGGAGCATATCTTCAAGTACTTGAATCGTTCTTTTGGATTGACCATCAGTTTGTGGATGAAATGTGGTACTAAAGTTCAACTTCGTACCCAAAGTGTCTTGCAACTTCTTCCAAAATCGCGAAGTAAACCTCAAATCTCTATCCGAAATAATAGAAATGGGCACCCCGTGCAATCTCACAATCTTAGCAATGTAAAATTCAGCTAATTTATCAAGCGAGTAATCAGTACGTACTGGTATAAAAGGAGCCAATTTCGTCAATCTATCAGCCACAACCCATACAACATCTTTCTTTTTTGGAGTCAAAGGCAAACCCATTCTAAAATCCATCGTAATCCTATCCCATTTCCACTCGGGTACCATCACTAGCTGAAATAAACCTAAAGGAACTTCGTGTTCTGCTTTTACTTGTTGACAAATAAAACATTTCAAAACAAACTCTGAAATATCCCGTTTCATTTCAAACCACCAATACAGTTTTTTCAAATCATTATAAATTTTTGTACTACCCGGATGCACAGATAGACAACCATTATGTGCTCCATGAATAATTTTTTGAATAAGTTCATCATTTTTTGGCACACAAATTCTTCCTCGGAGCCAAAAATCACTTTTACTAAATTTAGCGAACAATTTTTTATCTCTCAAAGTCTGTAAAATAGTTCTCAAGTGCTCGGCATGCTCAGACTCATCTTGAGAATAAATCAAAATATCATCAATAAACACAACCACAAACTTGTCCAAATACGGTCGAAAAATTCTAATTCATCAAATCCATAAAACCAGCAGGTGCATTAGTTAATCTGAAAGGCATAACTAGGAATTCATAGTGTCTGTACCTTGTCCTAAAAGCGGTTTTTGGCGCATCCGACTTTTTAACTCTCAACTGATAGTAGCCATATCTTAAATCAATTTTCAAGAATACCGTTGCTCCTTTCAATTGATCAAATAGGTCATCTATCCTCAGCAAAGGATACTTGTTTTTTATAGTCACCTTGTTGAGCTACCGATAATCAATACAAAGTCTCATAGATACTGGAGCACCCCAGGGAGAATAACTCAGTCTCGTAAAACCCTTATCTGTCAGCTCTTGCAACTGAGCTTTCAATTCTTTCAATTCATTCGGAGCCATTCTATACGGAGCAATAGATATCGGTAAAGTACTAGGGATTAAATCGATACCAAACTCAACTTCTCTAACTGGAGGTAACCCAAGCAACTCTTCCAAAAACACATCCAGATATTCACAAATAATCGACACTGATTCAATTTTCAATTCCAACTCTTTTGTATTCAGCACATAAGTAAGATATGATTCACAGCCTTTTCTCACATATCTTTGAGCAGATAACGAAGAAATCAAAACAGGTAACTCACCCGACTCATCTGTATCAATCCGAAGAACTTTACCATTTTCACATTTTAGTTCAATAATCTTTCTTTTACAGTTTACCATAGCATCATGCAATGTCAACCAATCCATACCCAAAATAATATCGAATTCATCAAATGGCAACAACATTAAATCAACTGGAAAACAGTGACCCCGAATCATCAAGGGACAATTCTTGTAAACTCTATCAACTAACACATGTTTACCGAAAGGGTTTGACACTCTAATCACAAACTCAGTAAACTCAACAGGCAAGCTCTTACTAGCTACCAATTTCACACAAACATAAGAATGAGTCGATCCAGGATCAATCAATGCAACTACATTAGTATTATAGAGAGAAAAAGTACCAATGATAACATCGGGAGATGTCGCTAACATGGGTCAAACCCTAGACCTCAATCATAGCTCAAATTAATGGTAGAAATAGCTAGATCGGATGATAACGACTTCAAAAATGTAAAGAGCATTAAAAACGAGGCTAGGATGTACTTACAATCAAGCTTGGAAGTTGAACAAACCCTAGATATGGTGAGCTTATAATTTTTGGCATATGGAGAAGAAGATGGACAAAAATTTTTGGCTTTATTTTCCCTTTTTATTCATTTATTTACTAAATGACTAAAATGCCCTTAATGCATAACTTTGAAATTTCAGCCATTCATGTCCATTTTTGTCTACTAACTTATCCAATGATCTAATTACCAACTAAGGACCTCTAATTTAAAATATCATAGCAATTGGACACCTTTAACAAGTAGAAATCAACTTTTTCACATTTTACAATTTAGTCCTTTTTACTAAATTGAGTGCCCAAACGTCAAAATTTTCAAACTGGATTTTCACAAAATCATTTCATAAAATTTTTTGCCGCGAAAATATAATAAAAACATGTTCTCCTATGTCAGATTCGTGGACCCGAAGCCACTATTCCGACTAGGCCCAAAATCAGGTTGTAAATAGCTATGGAATTCAAAACTGAATGTGCTTATATGGTAATTAGATCATTAAGAAAAGTATGCATATTTTTCTTGGTGACTCATCGATGGAATTATAGAAAAAAGGCAAGGACTAAATTAGAAATACCAAAATACTTAATTAATTAAAAAGATGATAAAAGAAATCATCTTAATTTATGTCATCTTCAACCTAAAACACATGGAAACCCTACGAGAGAGAGGGGAAACTTTCAAGGCTTAATTGGGTAACTTCTCTTGTCTCGTTTTTAGTAATTTTGGTATTTTTAAAATCGAGATAGCTTAATCACTCTATTTGAGGTATTAATTTGAAAAGTTATGAAGGTATGAAAATAGGTCATGGATGTATTATGTTGAAAATTAGAAATTCAGGGTAGAAAATGAAAGATTATTGATAGATGAACAACTTTTACAAAGTGATTTTTGATGAAAACATGATTTAGGGACTAAAATGAAAAGTTGTAAAACTTGATGAAAAATTCTAAAATTTTATGAATACATGTGCTAGAAAATTTTTAATGGGGCTTTGGTTGCACTTGGAATAGGAGTAATTTGCAGAAGTTTCATTTTTCGGGCCTAGGGGCAAAATAAGAATTTTTGGAAAATTTAGAGGCAAAATGGTAATTTGGCCTAGGACATAAATTGAGTCCATTTAAATATGAAATGTGTGAAATTGGTGGTAAATTCATTTGTATAGATACGAAAAATAATAATTCGAGGTTAGATCGAGGAAAAGAAAATGTTTCGGATTAGTATATTTCTAACACAAACAAGTGTCGAGGTAAGTTCGTGTAACTTAATCCTGCATGTAAATATGTTTAATTGAATGTTGTGTTGTGTGAAATGTGATTATATTTTTGTACATTACTTGAATGCTATAATGGAAAATTGATACATGCTTGAAATGATGAAAAGGGGTAAGTCCTTATTGAATATTGAATTTCGATGAATGTATGTGCTTTCCCGGAACAAATGAGGTCCTGCATTTGTTGCGGATCAGATTTAGCTCGGACGAGTAATCCCATTGACCTTGTTATAGAAAAGATTTAGCCCGGACAGGTAATCCTGATATAATACCTCTTGGGCATACATTATGATTAAGGTTTAGGCTAGACTGGTAATCCTAATTGATCTCTTCTAAGCATACGATATAAAAAGGATTTAGCCTGGACTGGTAATCTTGTTATACGATATGCGGCTCGAAAGAGTGTTTCTTGGTTAAATACCCTAAGGGGTAACCTTGATAAGAATTAACGGATTATTGAATTATACACTTCTAGTGTACTACTTGAGCATCTATCGGAATTCAATGATTTAACGGACATAATATTCTTGATATGGCATGAAAATCTTGAGGCGAAATGATAATTGCTTGAAAGAATATTGCTTGATGAGCTCATCTATGTTACTTGATTGATATGAACATTTTGGTGACTAACATGTTTGATTGAATGTATGTGATTAGGCAATTTAGCCAAATAGATGGAAACATAATATAGTATGCCTAGATTTTAATAAACAAGATTGGTAAGTTTAGTTTCTATTATACAAACTTACTAAGCATGTAATGCTTACTTCATTTTATGTTTCCCTTATTTTATAGTGCTCGGAAGCTCGTAAAGGTTGGAAGATCATTGGAGAATCGTCACACTATCAACTAGTCATTTTGGGTATGCTTAGTAGAATTATTTTGGTATAATGGCATGTATAGGACAACTTGGCCAATAGTGGCTTGAAAATGATGTTTTGTAACCTAGCCAGTGGACTGGCTAGTAATGGTTTATGTTGGTATGATTAAGTAGGTGATGATGTTATATTCATATGTGATATGTTGTGTATATGTGATCAAATGATGCTAATGCCTAAGTTATTCCAAGGTAAGTTTATAAACACATATGCATGTAGTGATATGCCTTGTTGAATGATGAGGATTGCCCAATTTGAATGCTTGAATTGGTTAGTTTTGGATGTGTGTTTCAAGTGCAGGTCTTGGGTGAAAATTTGGGTGAGAAATGGATCTACAAATGGCTTGATTTTATCCACACAGATGTGTGTCTAGACTGTGTGTGACACCCGGCCTGGTAACATGGGCATGTGGTTAGGCCATTTTGACCCCTGCACCTAGATTTTGAAAAATAGAATGCTCAGAATTGAGCACACGGGTAGAGATACGGGCGTATGTCTTAGCTGTGTGTGCCACACAGCCTAGAACACGGGCGTGTGACTTGGCCGTGTGAAACCTACATCTACTTTAGAATTGAATTAATTAACCACACAGCCCAACACACGGGTGTGTGGCATGGCCGTGTGTACAAGTCAGAGAGTTATACAGGGTCGAACGTGGCCTCCAACACAGGCGTGTCCTTTGGACCACACGGACGTGTGAGCCCTATACATTGGAAAATTTTTGTAATTTCACGAAAAATTCTTAGTGGTCCCAATCAAGTCTTGACTCGATTCTAATACTCGTATTGGGCCTCGAGGGCCTGTTCAAGGGACGTTATGGGTGATCTTGGTAAATGAATAATAGTTTACATAGTTTAATGGAAAAATGTTCTAAATGTTCTGTTAATGCTCTAAAACCCTATTCCTGCAACAAGTACGGGTTAGGGGTGTTGCAATTAGTGGTATCAAAGCTACGGTTTAGCCAATTCTCAGATTTGACGTAGCAAACACGAGTTTAGCTATACATGCCATTATATAATTTGTGATAGTGTGATGACTCCTGCTCATTTTAAATGTGTTTTTCATATAGTAATGTCATCCAACCGAGCTAGAGCTAAATTCGAGGAATCTGAGAGCAATGCTTCAGCTTCGGTTTAAAGAGTTGCATTTGCGTCTGGTAGTGAAAGGCCAGTGTCTGAGGGCTGAAGTGAGGAGGCAAAGTAAGCCTTCTTTCAAATGATGAATGAATGGTTTACCCAGTACTTGAGAACAAACCCTGCTGTACAATGACCTCCCTCACCTGCTCCTCAACCGATTCCTAAGGTACCACAAGGTGCCGAACCTATTAGAATTGGTAAGCCTCTGATAGATAAAATCTGCAAACATGGGGTGGAATAATTTAGAGCTACTACAGATGATAAGTTGGAAAGGGCTGAGTTTTGGCTAGAGAACACTATCCAGGTTTTTGACGAATTGTCTTGTACGCCTGCTAAATGTCTAAAATGTGCAGTATCTCTATTGAAAGATACAACTTATCATTGGTGGAATACCATAACTTCAGTAGCACCAAGGGATAATGTTACATGGGAATTATTCCAGGCTGAATTCAAGGACAAGTATGTTAGTCAGAGATTTATGGATCAAAAAAAGAAAGAATTTCTAGAGCTCAAACAAGGAAACATGACCATATCCGAACATGAACAGGAATTTGTTCGACTGAGTAAGTATGTTAGAGAATGGGTTTAACTGAGGCTAAAATGTGTAAACGCTTTGAAGAGGGCCTGAATGAAGATATCAAGTTATTAATTTGGATTCTCGAAATAAGGGAATTTGCAGCGTTAGCCGGCCGAGCACACAAAGTAAAGGAATTGAATAAAGAAAGGAAACAAGCTGAAAGAGACGCTCAGGTTTCTGGAAAAGGAGCTATGAGTAAGTCACAATCATTTGCTTCTAAGAAATTAAAGAAGTATTATGATCGTGTTACCACCTTTATGGGATATTCTGGAAGAGAGCAGGGCTCTCAACGTTCTAACCCGAGGTCTTCATCTCCATCTGTGACCAGTGTGGGTAGTGTTGGTAATCCCAAACCAAAATGTAAACATTGTAACAAGTTCCATCACGAGGAATGTCAGTCTAGAAGTGGAGCTTGTTTCGAATGTGGTTCACTTGACCATTTTCTCAGGGATTGTCCCGAAAAAGTTGAAAAAGAAATAGAACCAGCTCGAAGGCCAAGTAATCCTGTCTCGAGGGGCAGACCACCCCACCATCCTGGCAATGTTAGTAGTAGTCTAGGTACTACCAAGGATAGAATAGTTAGATTAGAAGTACAATCACCTGGAATGACACATGCTATTTGTGCTAGAGAAAATGCCTTTGCACCAGACATCATTATTGGTACATTTTCTTTACTTGATACTGATATTACTGCATTGATTGATCCTGGTTCCACACATTCATATATATGCATAAACTTAGTGACTGTTAAAAATTTACCTATTGAATTCACTAAATTTGTGGTTAAAGTTTCAAACCTATGGGCCAGTGTGTTATGGTGGATAAAGTTTGTAAGAACTGTCTATTGATGGTAAAAGGTTATTATTTTTTGCCTGATTTGATGTTATTTCCATTCGATGAATTTGATGTTATCTTGGGAATGGATTGGTTAACCCGATATGATACAGTGGTAAACTGTAAATAGAAATATATTGTATTGAAATGTGAGAATGGTGAATTGCTTGATGTTGATTATGATAAACTAGATGGACTACCTAATGTGATTTCAGCAATATCAGCACAGAAATATGTTAGAAAGGGGTATGATGCCTATCTTGCTTATGTGATGGATACCAAAGTATCCGAGTCAAATATTCAGTTAGTGCTGGTTGTATGTGAATTTCCTGATGTATTCCCAGAAGAATTACCTAGTTTACCACCGTATAAAGAAGTGGAATTCTATATACATCTTGTTCCGGGAACGACACCGATGTCTATAGCACCTTACAGAATAGCTCCTACTGAATTGAAAGAGCTGAAAGTACAATTATAGGAGTTGATTGAAAGAGGTTTTGCTCGACCTAGCTTCTCACCTTGGGGTGCGCCGGTTCTATTGAAGAAGAAGGATGGATTATTGAGGCTGTGTATTGATTATAGATAGCTCAACAAAGTTATAATAAAGAACAAGTATCCATTGTCTCGTATTGATGACTTGTTTGACCAGTTAAAATGTGCCACTATATTTTTGAAGATTGATCTTCATTCTGGCTACTATCAACTACGGGTAAAAGAAAAGAATGTGCCAAAGACAACTTTTAGAACCAGGTATGGACACTATGAGTTTCTTGTGATGCCATTCGGCTTGACAAATGAACCTGCAAAATTTATGGATTTGATGAATATAATTTTTAGCCCGTATTTAGACAAGTTTGTGGTGGTATTTTTAGATGATATTTTGGTTTACTCTCGAGATGAAAATGAACATGCTGAACATTTGAGAATAGTGTTGCAAACCCTGCGAGAGAAACAATTGTACGCCAAATTCAGTAAATGTGAATTTTGGTTATGGAATGTTAGTTTTCTCTGGCATATAATATCTGCTGAAGGTGTCAGAGTAGACCCGAATAAAATTTTATCCATTGTTAATTTGAAACCATCGAAGAATGTTTCTAAAGTTTGAAGTTTTCTGGGACTAGCTGGTTATTATCGGAGGTTTGTAAAAATTTTTTCATCGATAGCTTCTTTAATGACTCGTTTGTTACAGAAAGATGTGAAATTTGAATGGACTGAGAAATGCCAGTAGAGCTTTGACAAATTAAAGGCTTTATTGACAGAAGCACCTGTGTTAGTCTAGCTTGAATCGAGTAAGGAATTTACAGTTTATAGTGATGCGTCATTGAATGGTTTAGGCTGTGTATTGATGCATGATGGTAAAGTAGTAGACTATGCTTCACGACAGCTAAAGCCACATGAAACGAACTACCCAACATACGATCTTGAATTGGCAACCATAGTGTTTGCATTGAAAATCTGGCGGTATTACTTATTTGGTGAAAAATGTCACATATTCACTGATCATAAAAGTCTGAAATATTTGATGTCACAGAAAGATTTGAATTTGAGAGAAAGCAAATTGCTTGAGTTATTGAAAGCTTGTGATCTTTTTATAGACTACCATCCGAGGAAAGCCAATGTAGTGGTAAATACTTTGAGCAGAAAATCCTTGTATACTCTGCGAGCAATGAATACCCGATTATCATTGTCTGATGATGGTTCAATCATAGCTGAGTTAAAAGCTAGACCAATGTTTTTACTATAGATCTTTGAAGCTTAGAAGAATGATAGTAAGTTGCAAGCAAGACGGGTACAAAGAGAATCGATTCCTGACTCAGAATTTTAGATTGGGGATGATGGTTGTTTGTTACTCAGAGGCAGAGTGTGTGTACTGAAGGATTTAGAGCTAGTACAGAAGATTTTGAATAAAGCTCAAAATGGTAACATGTCTATTCATCCTGGTAGTAATAAAATGTATAATGATTTGAAAAAGATATACTGGTGGCCGGGAATGAAACGAGATATTTCTAAGTTAGTATCTAAGTTTTTGATATGTCAGCAAGTAAAGGCTGAACATTAGTTTCCTTCTGGACTATTACATCCAGTCACGATACCAGAATGGAAATGAGAAAGAATTACCATGGACTTTGTAACGGGATTACCCCTATCTCCAAGAAAGAAAGACGTCATTTGGGTAATTGTTGATTGATTGACAAAGTCTGCACACTTTATTCTAGTATGTATGGATTATTCTTTGGATAGATTGGCTAAATTATATGTTTCTGATATTGTCAAATTGCATGGAGTGTCTGTCTCCATTATTTCAGATAGAGATCCTCTGTTTATGCCTCGATTCTGGAGCAAATTGCAAGAAGCTCTGCATACTCAGATACATTTTAGTACTGCATTTCATCCTCAGACGGATGGTCAACCTAAATGGGTAATACAGATCTTGAAAGATATGCTTCGGTGTAGTGTACTTGAGTTTAAAGGTAATTGGGAAAGGTATTTGGCTTTGGTTGAATTTGCTTATAAGTTATCAGTCTAGTATTAAAATGGCACCATATGAAGCCTTGTATAGATGCAAATGTAGAACTTCATTGTACTGAACAGGACTCAATGAGAAAAAGTTACACAGAGTTGACTTGGTCCGAGGGACCAAGGAAAAAGTGAAGGTAATTCGAGATAGCTTGAAAGCAGCCTCTAATCGTCAAAAGTCCTACACTGATTAGAAATAAAAAGAAATAGAGTTTCAAGTCAGTGACAAAGTATTCTTGAAAGTGTCGCCTTGGAAGAAAGTTCTCCGGTTTGGACGCGAAGGAAAACTAAGTCCACGATTCATTGGACCTTATGAGATTAGAGAAAGAATTGGACCGGTTGCATATCGGTTAACTTTACCACTAGAGCTTGATCGAATTCATAATTTTTTTCATGTGTCTATGCTACGGCGGTATCAATCCGACCCTTTACGTGTTATCTCTCCGACAGAGGTAGAGATTCAGCCTGATATGACATATGGTAAAGAACCAATCAAAATCTTAGCTCGGGAAACAAAAACGTTAGCTTTAGTAAAAGTTCTTTGGCAATGACACGATATTAAAGAGGCTACTTGGGAAGAAAGTAATACCCGGATCTTTTTACTGGTAAGATTTCGAGGACGAAAATCCCTAAAGGGGGAAAGTTTTAACAACCCATCTTTCAGTGAAATCCGAATAGTAGTTTTGGTACCACAAATCCTACCCAAAAATATAATTTATTTTTATTTCATTCTATGGTCCGTAATATGGTAAATATGTCGTGTGAAAATTTTATCGATTTAGTGCTTAATTACGAGAAGGAATAAATCGCATAAAATGCAAAAGTTGAATTCTACTAGCTATAAGGATCAAATAGCTATGAAATTCAAAACTTAAGGTCATTGTATGGTAATTAGACCATCAAGAAAAGTATGTAGATTTTTCTCGGTGACACATCCATGGAATTATATAAAAATGGAAAGGACTAAATTCAAAATACCAAAAATACTTAATTAATTAAAAAGATGATAAAAAAAATCATCTTATTTTATGTCATCTTCAACCTAAAACACATGGAAACCCTAGGAGAGAGAGGGAAAACTTTCAAGGCTTAATTGGGTAAGTTCTCTTGTCCCGTATTTAGTAATTTTGGTATTTTTGAAATCGGGATAGCTTAATCACTCTATTTGAAGGATTAATTTGAAAAGTTATCAAGGTATGAAAATGGGTCATGGATGTATTAAGCTGGAAATTAGAAATTCATGGTAGAAAATAAAAGACTATTGATAGATATACAACTTTTACAAAGTGATTTTGGATGAAAATATGATTTAGGGAATAAAATGAAAAGTTGAAAAATTTGATTAAAAATTCTAAAATTTTATGAATACACGTGCTGGAAAATTTGTAATGGGCCTTTGGTTAGGCTTGGAATAGGGAGTAATTTGCACAATTTTCATTTTCCGGGCCTAGGGACAAAATCAAAATTTATGGAAAAGCTAGGGGCAAAATGGTAACTTTGCCTAGGACGTAAATTGAGTCCATTTAAATATGAAATGTATGAAATTGATGGTTAAATACATTTATATAGATCTGGACAACACTAATTCGAGGTTAGATTGAGGAAAAGAAAAGGTTTCAGATTAGTAGATTTCTAACGCAAACAAGTGTCGAGGTAAGTTCGTGTAACTTAATCCGGCATTTAAATATGTTTAATTGAATGTTGTGTTGTATGTAATGTAATTATATTTTTGTACATTACCTGAATGTTATAATGGAAAATTGATACATGTTTGAAATGATGAAAAGGAAAAAGTCCCAATTGAATATTGAATTCCGATGAATAAATACCAGAACGAATAAGGTCCTGCATTTGCTGCAGACGGGATTTAGCTCGGACGAGTAATCCCATTGACCTTGTTATAGAAAGAATTTAGACCAAACGGGTAATCCTGATATAATACCTCTTGATCATACGTTATGATTAGGGTTTAGCCTGGACTAGTAATCCTAATTGAGCTCCTCTGAGCATACGATATAAAAAGGATTTAGCCTGGACTGGTAATCCTGTTATATGATATGTGGCTAGAAAGAGTGTTTCTTGGTTAAATGCCCTAAGGGGTAACCTCCATAAGAATTGACGGATTATTAAATCATACACTTCGAGTGTGCTACTTGAGCATCTATCGAAATTCAATGATTCAACGGACATAATATTCTTAACATTGCATGAAAATCTTGAGATGAAATGATAATGACTTGAAAGAATATTGTTTGATGAGCTCATCTATGTTACTTGATTGATATGAACATTTTGGTGACTAACATGTTTGATTGAATGTATGTGATTACGCAATTTAGCCAAATGGATGGAAACATAATATTGTATGCCTAGATTTTAATAAACAAGATTGGTAAGTTTAGTTTATGTTATACGAACTTACTAAGCATGTAATGCTTACTCCATTTTACTTTTCCCTTGTTTTATAGCAATCGGAAGCTCGTGAAGGTTGGAAGATCATTAGAGCATCATCATACTATCAACTAGTCATTTTGGATATACTTAGTAAAATCATTTTGGTATAATGGCATGTATAGGACAACTTGGCCAATAGTGGCTTGAAAATGATATTTTGTAACCTAGCCATTAGAATGGCTAGTAATGGTTTATGCCGGTATGATTAAGTAGGTTATGATGTTATATTCATATGTGATATGTTATGTATATGTGATCAAATGGTGCTAATGCCTAAGTTATTCCAAGGTAAGTTTATAAACACATATGCATGTAGTGATATGCCTTGTTGAATGATGAGGATTGCCCAATTTGAATGCTTGAATTGATTGGTTTTGGATGTGTGTTTCAAGTGCAGGTCTTGGGTGAAAATTTAGGTGAGAAATGGAGCTAGAAATATCTTCATTTTGTGCACATGGGCAGACACACAGCCTGGTAACATAGGCATGTGGTTAGGCCGTGTGTCCCCTGAACCTAAATTTTGAGAAACAAAATGCTCAAAATTGAGCAAACAGGCAGAGATACGGGTGTGTCTCAGCCGTGTGTGCCACATAGTTTAGAACACGGGAGTGTCTGCACCTATTTTAGAATTGAATTAATGAACCACATGGCCTAGACATGGATGTGTGGCATGACCGTGTGTGCAAGTCAGAAAGTTACACGAGGCCAAAGGCTGCCTCCAACATGGGCATGTCCCAGGGTCACACGGGCATGTCCCTTGGACGACACAAGCATGTGAGCGCTGCACCTTGGAAAAATTTTGTAATTTCATGAAAAATTCTTAGAGGTTACCATCAAGTCCTGACTCGATTCTATCGTATTGGACCTCAAGGGCGCGATCAAGGGATGTTTGGGCGATCTCCGTAAATGAATAGTAGTTTATGTAGTTTAATGGAAAAATGTGCTGAATGTTTTGGTAATGCTCTGAAACCCTATTCTCAACAAATGGTTAAGGGTGTTACAAACTCAACCAACGGTAAATATTTTTCTCAGTTGCCTTCAAACTCTAAAACACAACAACGAAACATATTTTTGAGAATCTAAATCACTCTCTCAGACTGACCATCGGTCTGAGGATAAAATGTAGTGCTAAAATATAACTGTGTACCCAAAGCTTCTTGCAATTTCTTCTAAGAAGAAAAAATCAAAAGAAAAAAAATAGCTTTAAAAATGAGCCATGGCCATGTGCATGGCCATTTTAGCTACATAGCCGTGTGGTCAGGCCATGTGTGCCACACGGCTGTGTGGAATCACCCAGGCCTTGTGTGATAAAAAATAGGTAAAAATAAGCCCAGTAACCATAAAGCCTTGTACCAAGCCGTGTGCGATTCACCTTCGCTTCTCCTACGCTCGTGTGCGAGCTCGTGTGGGTCACACAGTCTACCACACGCCCGTGTTTCAGTACATGCAGGTTACAAGGTCATGCCACTAAGGCGTATAACCCTCTGTGCCCATGTAGGTTAAAAGAAAATTGAAAAATTTAGCTCCAGTTTTCACATAGCCTGGGACACGCCTGTGTCTCTGGGCCGTGTGGATCACCCACACAATGTGGACCGCTTTTTTTCTTCACTTTTTTTTCTTTTATTATTTTTTTCATTTTTATTTTTATTTTTTTCAAATATTTTAAGGTAATAAAATAAGCGTAATAATTTTTTAAAATTTTTTTTCCAGATTTTAATTTTTTTTTCATTTAAAAAAAATGAAATAAAATAAATAAATAAAAATAAAAAACACTCAGATTGCTTCCTGAGAAGAGTTTATTTAGAGTTTAACTTTGACTTCTCTTTTTAAGCTCATGGTTAAGGTGGATCTTGGAGTCGAAGCTCCTCTCTCTCGTTATCAATATTACCAACAAAATAAAGTTTGAGACGATGATTGTTTACCTTGAATGTGTCATAATCAGGGTGTGTTACCCCAATGGTTTCGTATGGAAATACAATTTTTACCACACATGGGTCAGACCCTCTGAACTTAAACTCTAAAGGAAAAATTCGTGGATTCAATTTGTCTATCAACACTTTGTCCCTAACTTTGAATTGGTTCATTCTCTTTACAAGCACATCATGGCGTTGCTTTGTTACTTCTTTTTGCTTTCTCAGTTTCTCATCAACCTTCGTTCGCCATTAATCTAACTCGTCGAGTTGCACCATTCGCTCTTTACTTGTCCCTCGAGTTCTATCACTTTGAATAAAAATACGGCTCCAACACGTTTTCATGAGGGATTTCTTGCAAAGAACGTTGAGCCACATGATTATTAACATTAATAGAACAATTAGTATCATCTTGTTCACTAGGGAATCTCACAAAATCACGTGCTTGAAAAGTAATCTTTTCATCACCTACACGAAGCACAAGTTCACCAGTACCTACATCAATAAAAGTTCTAACAATGGTTAAAAAGGGTCAACCTAAAATCATAGGTACCTCAATATCCTCATCCATGTCCAATACAACAAAATCAACAAGGAATATAAATTTATCGACTTTCACAAGTACTTCCTGAATAATACCCCTAGGATATCTAATTGATCTATCCATTAATTGAATACTCATCCTAGTGCATTTGGATTCCCCAAGACCAAGTTGTTTAAACATCATATAAGGCATAACATTTATACTAGCTCCCAAATCAGCCAAAGCGCTTTCAACATTTAAACTACTAATAAGAAAAGAAATAGTAAAACTCCCTGGATCTTTAAGTTTGTTGGGTAGTTTGTTTTGGAGAATGGTCGATCAAATTGCATTGAGCTCCACAGTCGACTAGTTGTCTAACTTCCTTTTCTTTGTTAACAGCTCCTTTAAAAATTTTTATATACTTTGGCATCTGTAAAAAGGCTTTAACAAAAGGTAGGTTAATATGCAGCTTTTTTAAAAGTTCAAGAAATTTACCATATTGTTCGTTTGTGCGGTCTCTCTTCAATGCTATCGGATATGGAATTCATGGTTTGTATTCTCTAATTACTAGCTTATGATCTTTCTTACCTTCCTCAACCTCATCAATTTTCAAAATAACTTCTAACTTTGACTTCTATTCAAGCTTGACTAACCCTTCCACACTTTGAACAATGATTGTGTGGACTCGCTCATTTGGGTTAGGTTCAGTGCTGCTAGGTAAGCTCCATTGTGGTCTTTTCAAAACAAGTTTGGCAAGCTGACCAATTTGATTTTCAAGCCTTTGAATCGATGGTTGCTAATTTTTTAGAGTTGTTTCAATATTTTGAAATCAATTTTCTAACACTGAAATAAATTTAGCCAACATCTTTTCAAGGTTCGGCTTCTTCTCTTATTGATAAGGTTGCTGAAAACCCAAAAGGGGTTGTGACCTTTGATTTCCTTGACCACCCAAGAGAAATTTGGATGGTTCCTCCAACCTGCATTATAGTTATTGCTTTAAGGGTTATTTTGAAGTCTAGAATTATTACCTAAAAAGTTGACTTGCTCATGTTCCATTTTAGACTTGAAGCGTGAATGTTCTGGATTAATCATCTTCGCTCAATTCGTATCGCATTACATCACTGGATTTACTTGCTTAGAAAAATTCAAACCATCAAATTTTTCATTCAGTGCTTCCACTTGGCTTGCCAACATAGCAACTTCATCTATATTAAAAACACCGGCTGCTTTCATTGGTTTTGTTTTCATGACTTGTCATTGATAGTTTTTTAGTGTTATTTCTTCAATAAACTCTTGAACTTCCTCTGGTGTTTTATTAGTCAATGTTCCACCAACTGCTGCATGAATTAATTGCCTAGTTGAGGGATTCAAATAGTTGTAGAAAGTTTAAACTTGAAACCCCAAAGGTAACCCATGATAAAGGCACCTTCTCAAAAGATCCTTAAATCTCTCCCATGTATCATAAAGAGTTTTAATATCAAACTAAAAAATGGAAGAGATGTTGTTCCTCAACTTAGCTATTTTTGCTGGTGGAAAATATTTTAACAAAAATTTTCAGTCATTAGCGCCCAAGTAGTGGTAGAACCTCGTGACAAAGATTTTAATCATTATTTTGTTTTGTTCCTCTATGAGAATGGGAACAACTGTAAGCGTATGGCATCATCGGTAACGCCATTGATCTTGAAAGTGTTGTAAATCTCTAGAAAGTTGGCTAAATGAGCATTCAAATCTTTATCTTGCAAACCATCAAACTGAACATATTGTTGCATCATCTAAATTGTGTTCGGCTTGATCTCAAAATTGTTTGCACTAATAATCGGTCTAACGATACTCGATTCAACCCTAATTTGAGTGGGCTTAGCATAATCATACAAAGTCCGAGGGGCAGGACGTGATGAGGCAGCTAATTATTTTGGTTGTCACCTATCTCCACAATAATATCCTTTTCCTCTTGATTGTCTATATATTCTATTGACTTTGCATTGCTTTTCTAACTTTTCTATAATTTCTGCTAGCAGACTTTTCAATTTCACTGTAAAAAAGTAGTGGATCCAACGGGTTTCTTCTAGTCATAAACCAAAAGAACCTGCCAGAAACAAACAAACAAAAAATTAGAATATAAAAATTAAATTTAAAATAAAAAAATATTAAAATAAAAATAAAAAACGACAAAATTAATAGAAATAAAGTTTTTCTAATATTTTAGTCTCCAGCAACGGCACCAAAAACTTGATGTCCACGAAATCAACTAAAAATTTGACAAAGGCAACATCACCTATCAATTAATAGTATAGCTACGGTAAGCAAAGATATCGTTCCCATGGGTGTCTATTACAGTAAGTAAAAAAATAATCAGGAAAACAAACAATTAACAACCAAGAAGCGAAAAAATGCCTAGGAAAGAATCCACCTATACTTCATCTTTCACTATCAATCTAAATTACGCAATTTCTTCACTTAGTATCTTGATCTTTAGAAATCTCTAAATTATGCTAATATCTCCATTCAAAACTAAGAGCAATTGACTCTAGGTTGATTAATTGAAATTACTTTCTAATTAAAATCTCAATTATCGCATTAACTCGATCTATGGATCCCCCTATTATATTTTACTCTAATCTGATAGATTTATATCGTCCTATTTCTAGAATTGCATGCAACTCCACTTAATTATGCTAGATCTACTTTTAAATAGGGTATATTCCTCGTCAAACATGGATTAATAGTGTAACACCCCAATCCCGTATCCGTCGCCGGAATAGGTAAAGAGGCATTACCGGACTTGAAACTCATATCAGAACAGTAATTTTTTTTAACATTCCTTTAGATAAGTACTAAAAACAGTCAGGGATACAATTTAAACTTCTATAAGTACACATTCAAAAGATGCCATTTTCGCATGGCTTATATACATTAACCAAAATATTCTTCGGCCACTGGTCTATTCTATACATGTCATAAAATAATTCTAAACATAACAGTAACAAGCAGTGGATAGTGATAGTGTGACTAGTTGCTGACGATCCCCGAGCCTGTAGCTTCGAAATGAGATCTATAAAACAGAGAAAACAAAGTAAACGGAGTAAGCATTACAATGCTTAGTAAGTTTTAAGCAGTGTCAACAGATAACAATCAAATTATAACATAGTTGTTCGTATTTTTATTTCACTCTTCCTTCGGGCATACCATCCCTTTACCGAATATGCACATCTCATCATATACAATAGGCAGATAAACTTTCACATAAAAGTGAGCTCATGTGACATAGATATATTGTATAATTTCACATAACCTCTCACACTGATCCGATGTCACATAATCATAGGAATAGTCTCATAGATTGCTCTCGTATGCATCACATAACTACCTTATGATTTAGTTCAAATCAAGCTCACATATAAACTTGGAGTACATACCTGTTTAACCTTTCGCATTGAATATATTTATAAGCAATTCTTATTACGAAGTCTTATAGCTTTAACCTCTACTCGGATTATCGGCGAGACCTTTAGCTCAGATGAAATCTCCACACGAAGTTATCGGGTCTTACCCGGACAAAATCTCCACACGTAGTCATCGGGTCTTACCCGGACATAATCTCCACACGTAGTCATCGGGTCTTACCCGGAATATATTTCCAAGTTTCATGTACATTTAATCACATGTTACAACATTCACATCGACTGTCATATTTGTAATTCATTTGCCTCATCAAAAATCTAATAATACACACCTTTCACATTTGGTCATTCGGCCACAATATACACACATCGCCTACATATTTCACACTAGCCATTCGGCTTTACCACATATACATATCTCATACATATTTCACACTAGCCATTCGGCTTTACCACATATACATATCTCATATATATATTTCACATTGACCATTCGGCTTTACCACATATGCATATCTCATACATATTTCACATTAGCCATTCGGCTTTACCACATATACATATCTCATATATGTATATTTCACATTAACCAATCAGCTTTACCACATATACATATCTCATATATATATATTTCGCATTAGCCATTCAGCTTTACCACATATACATATCTCATACATATTTCACATTAGCCATTCGGCTTTACCACATATACATATCTCATACATATTTCACATTAGCCATTCGGCTTTACCATATATACATATCTTATACATCAATTTCAGTAATAGCTTATAAGCAACTCAAATAGTTTCATCAATGTTTACAACAAATTCACATATTCACTACAAGCTGTTTTCCTGAGCAATAGTCACTAAATTATTTATAACTGGAGCTAAAAAACTCAAAATCAATTGCCATTAATTTTCCCTGAATATAAACTCATATATCTTCCATCCATAAAATTTTCAGAATTTTAGGTTTGTCCAATCAATACCAGATTTTTATTAAAGTTTCCCCTGTTTCACTGTTTGACTAATCTGATCACTCTTCACTATGAATCAAATTTCTCATTGTACAGAATTCATAATGTGTTTGATTTCATTTGAAACTAGACTCATTAAGGAGTCTAAGCATACAAATTTTATCTTATAACCATTTTTGTACAAATTATAATGATTTTATAAAAACCAAACAGGGGATTTCGGAGTCATTCTGACACCGTCTCACTCAACTTTAAATATCTCTTTATAGGAAATTTCTTTGCTCACACGGTCTCTTTTATAAGAAACTAGACTAATTAAGCTTTGATTACATATTTTATTCAGCCTATAATTCCACACCATCAATTTATGGTGATTTTCTAAAATCACGTTACTGCTGCTGTCCTAAGCAAAATATTACAATTTGCTCTTAAATTTCCAAGTCCAAACACTTATGAACTCACCATTTGAGTTTAAAACATATCATGGCCACATCATATCTTATTAAATCAACTCATTATGTCCTATTATGATTGAATTTACTCAACGTTTAATCACTTAAAACTTACCTCGGAAGTGGTCGACGACTAGATATCCACGGCTATTCGTTTACTTTCTCTTTTCCCCTATCCGACTTTGACCCTCTTTGCTCTTAAGCTTAAGTAAAACAATAGATTTGCTTAAGTACTTAACTAATATTATTCACTTAACAATCACTTTTGGCAATCACATATCATTTAATCTATATCTAAAACAATAGATTTCAATATGTATCATATTTAATAATTCATGCCATGACTCGATCTCATGCTTATTTAATTTATATCTAATTCACATTCACAAGCAAAGAGCCACTTAATTTATCATGCTTCCTTATACATGAATTTAATCATATTGCCGAATATTAACCCAACATCACAAGCATAATCACCATGAAACTTGCCTTAATACACATTTTATCCCATTGCCGAATACATATATATATCATCAAACAAATATTTATTCACATAACAACAATTCATTCACATCTCTATAAATGGTCATAATCGGACATTATAAACAAATCAACTAGTTTAGCATTCAAATTCTTCTAACCATTCCTCAATCATTTACTCAATGAACAACAATCCAAGCACATCAAAGCATAGTCGAATGTATCATTCTTCTTAAATTCAAAAATAAATGCATGGGCTAACTTCAAAACCTATTTAACAACTCAATTTTATAAACACATATTCGGCTAGGAAGAAAGATTGATAATTTAACAACCTTAGCTTAACATATAATTTGTTGTAACACATCTTTAAGCATTCTTTTATTCCATCAACTCAAAACACATTCATCACTCACAATAACTAAGTTCATATTCGGCAATGGCCTCCAATATAGTGACCGATTCTTCTCAACTAGCACCTAGTGTACACACATGATCATTTGTTTGATTCAAACACCTATCCACCAAAAATTTATCCAAATTAACAAGAACAACAACCACAGTCCTTGTTATCTACCATGACCGAAACCCATATTCATTCACCAAATATCAAAAATTTAACATGGGTCCAATAAAGAACTTAGAAATTTACTAGGATTTAACTAATATTTCAAAAATTAACCAAAACTTCTTACCTTAATATTGACCTTAGATGACCGAATGCTTCACTCCCTTCTTCCTCTTTTCATTTCGGCCAAGAAGAACCGATTTCTTCTCTTGTTTTCATCACACTTTCATTCTTTTCTTTCTTTTATTATCCTTAGTATTTCTTTTATTTATTTCCTTTCTTTTACATAAAATAATGACCATTTCATGAAGATTCACTACATATTCTAATATATGCACCATCATGACCGGCCACTATGTATAAAAAAGGAGTATTTGACATGCAAAACCATTGTTTTCACTACATGCTTTAATAGGTCCTTATAGATTAACCTATCACATTTCACAAGTGTCACACATAAGTCCTATTAACTAAATTCACAAGCAATTAACTAAATCGAAGCTTAAAACTTTCACACATTCATATTCACATATTTTAGACAATAATTATCATATTCAAATAATTTGGTGACTCGGTTTAGTGGTCCCGAAACCGCTTTCCGACTAGGGTCACTTTAGGGCTGTCACAAATAGCCTAGAAATATTAAACCAAGAATTAAGGACACATAATTGAGAACAAGATCGAAGTATTTATTGTGTAAAAATAGAAATCAAATAACAGAATTCATCATATGGTTCATCTCCCCTATGTATTTAGAAAATTAATTCATAATCGCAAATAAAAACATCTTAAAGACAGTATATGTAATGGCCTAAATTCAAAGTTATCGGAACAGTGGTTTCGTAACCACAAATCCGATTTAAAGAGAAATTTATTTCAATATTTTTGCATGAAAATTGATATGATGGGAAAATTGTATGAAAATATTGATAGAAAAATTTTACCGATTTAGTGGTTAGTTAGAAAAAGAAATTATTGAAGAAATTGGGTAAAAATAAGGTATCGGGACCTCTATCTCGTAAAACAGAGTCGAAAATAATTTTATAAATATTTATGAAATGTTAGTAATGTGGTATTAAAATTTCGATAGGAAATTTTAATGTTTGGATAGTCAATTAAATGAAAAGGACTAAATTATAATAGGTGTAAAAGTTACTAGAATGATTAAATAGCTTAAGAGTCTAATGAGAAAGGATTTAAAAGGAAATTAGACCCAAAATTTATTATGGCTTGACGGCAAGGGCATGAAATCAACAGGAAAATTAATAAATTAAGGGTAAAATTGGAATATTGCAAAATTAACTAAATAAAGCTAGGACTAAATAGGAAATATCTAGATTTCTCTTCATTTCTCTTCAGTTCCAACAGCTAAAAATGCCATAGGAGGGTTCTCTAAGCTGGTATTCCATAATTTTTGCACCAATTGAGTTAATCCTTGCCTTTATCTTGTAATTTTTGTGTTTCTAAGACTTTTACAACTAGGTCCTACTATTAAATTCATTAGTTTTTGATTTCATGGATGAAATTGAAAGTCACCATGGTTGAGTGCTGTAAGTTTATGATGAAATAGAATGAAATTAAAGCTTTAATTTATTTATGATATGATTTTATTAGGTAATTTCAATAGAAATTGATTTTTAGGACCTAATTGTGAAAATGCTTGGAATTAAAGTCTATTGCTGAAATTCTGATTCCTAAAGGTTGTAAACTAGTTTAAGGTGATAGAATAAAATGTTAATTGATAAAAATCAGCTCAATTGAGAGGCTAATTGAGTAGGGACGAAATTATCATTTATTAAAAGCTTAGGGGAAAAATGGAAATAAACAGCTTGCACAAAAACAGTTTTGACAGCAGCAGTAGACTAACTTTGAAAAATCACCATAAATTGTAAAAATCGAATTATAATATGATCAAAATATGAAATTAAATATTATTGAGTCTAGTTTCTCATAGAAGAAATAGTGTAAGCAATGGATTTGTAAATTTTTAGATATAATAAATTTTGTGAGACAATGTCAGAATGAATTCGGGTTCCCATGTTCTGACTTTGAAAAATCATAAAAAATTGAATAAAAATAATTATGGGGTTAAATTTATATGTATAAAATCCTGAATGAGTCTATTTTTAAGAGAAACAAACAAAAACATCATTTGAATCCTGTATGAAGAGATAATTAATTTTTAGTGAAGAATGGTCAGAACTGTCAGACAGCAGAACAGGAGTGACTTTAAAGAATAAACTGTACTTATTGGCTAAATCAAAAATCCTAAAAATTTTATGGTAAGAATATATATGAATCTAGTTTCAGGTAAAATTAACGGATCTTAATTTGGAGTTCCTTAGCTTGAGTTATAAATAATTTAGTGACTATGACTCAAATAGACAGCTTTGAATAAACTATAAACAATAATAGTTGAATTATAGAGAATGTTGCATATGAACATGAAATGTATTAAATTGATAATTAAATTTATTTATTTAGATCCATAAGATTCAAATACGAAGCTAGAACGAGGAAAGGAAAAAGTTCGGGATTAGTAGATTTTTTTTTGTTTACAAACAAGTATCAAGGTAAGTTCGTGTAACTTGAATTATATTCTTAAATTGCTTGAGATTGTATGTTATTGATGTGACTATGATTTGAATGTTCATTGTATGAAAATTAATGAAACATTGATATATTTGATAAAACGGGAAGAAATCCCGTTTGAATGAAAGGAAAATTCGATGGATCTCTGAAAAGGAATTGACGGTAAAAAGGATCTAGCCCGGACGGGTGATCCTATCCTGATATAGCCCTCCCGAAGAATATGTGTAAAATGGATTTAGCCTGGACGGGTAATTCGAATTAGGGTCTGAATTTAGCCTGGACTGGTAATTCAGATCCAAGCTCATTAGAGTAATTGTCGTTGCAGGGGATTTAGCCTGGACTGGTAATCCCGCTGCAAGGTTGAGGTTCGCGGGAGTGTGCTCTCTGAAATGGAAATGTGCGCACATGAATATGAATTGGTGGACCCGGAATTGTACACTAAAAGTGTACCTCTAAAAATCCATCGAAATTCCGATAAATTCAACGGGATAAATATGGGAAAATAACAAGGAAATGGAAATTATGATATTGATGAGCTCATCAATCATGGTATATATTATTGGTACATGGAAATTATTGTACTAACTTGAATGTTGAGTTTGTGCATATTAGGGTAATAATGCATTGAATGGATATATGAATGTTTATTGTATTGTATTGAAAATATTAGGTAAGTATAATTCTTGTTACATGAGCTTACTAAGCACGAAGTGCTTACCCCGTTTCCTTTTTCCCTGTTTTGTAGTGTTAAGAGATTGGAGGTCGGATTTGGTCAGAGACACATCACACTATCAACCTCAAGATTTCGGTATATAAAGAAACTTTATTTTGGAAATCAACGGCATGTATAAGCTAACAAAGTAAATGTTAACGTGAAATGAATATAAAGTTAGCCATTAGTATGGTTAACAAACCTGGTTTTGGGTATGTGATGACGTTATCTTATAAATATGCATGAATTTATCTTGAAAATATGTTGAATTGGTTTCGTTGAAGTGGATTGGTCTCGATTTAATATTGCAGGGAAGGTTAGATATTTATAAAGGGACTATATTGAAGATAAAAAAAAAATCGTAAACTCCGGTAATACCTCGTACCCTATTCTGGTAATGAATAGGATTAGCAACATAAAATTCACAATTTAAACTCAAATAATCACCCAAAATGTATTAAGAACGAGATTAAAACATGTTACTTTTAACACTTAACACTTTCCCTCTCGGCGGTCTGGCATTTTCTTTTGCTACAATTGATAATGCAATAAATAAACAAGTATCATACTTCATTCAATCCACATTCAAATACAAAGCCTTGCATATTTTTTAATTTAGTCTCTTAACTCGAGATAAGCATATCTTTTTATATTTAGCATCAGATTAAAATTTGATTTCACATTCTTTCATTAGGGAGCCTATAATTCCTATTCCTATCATAATCTCGTGATAGGGTTTTAATTTATTCAATTTTGTCTCTAATGTAACAAAGTTTATTATCAAGATTTTTAAGCTTTACAATCTAGTCCTTTTCATGATCTAAGCTTAATATCTATCAAATTTAAGCCTAATTCATCAATTCATCAATAATGAAAACTAGCTAAAACTTTAAAATTTTATCAAATTGGTACATGGGCTAGCTAAATCAAGCTCCCATGACCATAAATCCATAAAAAATTTATGAATTTAGCTTTGTTACCTTGAATTTTGTAATGGTCGAATCTAAACTTCAACAATAGAGTTCTCCTTTTTGTTTTTTTTTTTGATGGTGGAAAATGATGAGTTGTCATTTTTCTTTCCACTAAGACATTTAAAACTCTATGGCGATTGAACTTTACAATTTAGTCCCTGAGCTTTAATTAACTACTTTTTCAGCTAAATTACTTAACTGAACTTTATTATATTTTCATATTAATTCCGTAAATATTTCTATTTTATATTTACGGGCTCAATTTATGGAAATAAGGTTCCAAAGCCGCATTTTCCAACACGACTAGAATTCGGGTTGTTACAAATTGGGTCTTGTCTGATCTGCTTCAATACCCAATGCAATGGTATCTCCCCATTTGAACTTGATAGACGACGTATAGTCTTTTAATCGATTTGCTCAACTTCGATTAGACTAAGGATGTGTTTAGATTATCTACTAATATAAGTTGTCTTTTCACATTACGATCCGACCATGTAATGGCGATTAATATTAAATTAAATGTTAGATAATCAATGAGCTAAAAATTGCTATCATTTTGCTTTGAATTCAATAACTGTTGAAGACAATATAGAAATGATATTGATGGATGTTTATTAAATCAATTTGTTCGAAAAATTACTAGTACATAGATGAAATTACTACACTAAGGAAACTAGATCTCATCAATTAATGCATTTAAAAAAGGTGTAATATAATCTCTTATATTAACATTATATTTATGATCTGAAGATTCATTCACCTTATCACATCCAAATTTGCAACACCTTTATCAATATTCAAATACCAATTTAGATTTTGCCCCTATTAATCAAACTAGGAAATGTGAAACGGATCCACAGATAACCTCGAACTCACCACAAATATACATAAGCATCATAAATGATAACGATATTGTGGTGCTTGTCATAACACGACTTCCAACCCAACACACTAAAAAATGGGGGCAAGCACCAAATATAGTACTCTTGGGTGCTATTAGCAATCCCAAGTAAACTCAAATATTTTAAGAGCTCTACTATCATATGGTATTCCAACCATACCAAAGTGCTTTTCAAAATTGCTTAATAGAGTCATTTAATAATTAAAGCATGTTTAATAAACTTAACAAACATCTCACCAATTCATCAGAATCAACAGTAGTACATTAGCATCATTTAACACAACAAACATAATTTTAAGCCTCCAATACCATAAGTCACAAAACAAGCAGTGCATTAAGCTTCCGTCACCTCAAGTAATTTGTTTTTTTAATCCAACATACCATACCTAAGAAATTAACTTAATCAAACATATAAAGTAAATTGGAAATCTGGAGAGCACAAATAGAAACGCGATTAAGCTTTCGTAACTTTTTCCTTCCCTTTAGCCTTAGAGACTTCGGCCACCTCCTTAGCTTCTATTTCAATATAAATAAAAAATAAAAAAATCTAATTGAAATGATGCATCAAATGAAGCGAGACACTAACTTCGTTTCTTTTGCTATTAACCAAATATCTCAAGAACTATTACATACACTTATCATATATAAAATCTATTAATTTAATGTTAGCCTAAACCTATAAACGCACTCAACACTCGAAAAGTATTTAGGGTTTAGATGATTGTAAGGGTTTTAGATTGTAGAATTGAAGGTATAAGGTTAAAAAATAACATGGGGGGGTTAAAACTCGACATTCGTTGTAATAGAACTTTAGGTTTGTGAAAAAATAAAGGGGAACGAGTACTTACAGGTTTTATAAAAAAAATTAACTGAGAACTAGACACTTCTGGCTGTTGAGTTCTTGAAATGTGATATTGTATTAGTAAAATTGATAATTAGGGAAACTCAACACCTGTGGGTGTGGAGTTATTCTTGAATCAAATTCAGGAGGCTTGGACTAGAGTGAATTAGTAATACCTTAGCTAAGGGAGAAACTAGAAGGGGGCAAGGGACCTATCCTCCCCCCAAAAAAAAATACTCTATTAGTCATTTCGGCTCTTCCTAAAATTTAAAATTCAATTATGCTCTTTCCAAAAATAAAAAATCTATAATTTGTTTTTTAGAAAATTGTAAAATCTTACAATAATACAATGAAGAAATTACATTATTAGTTCTCTCAAAAAGTTATAATTCAAATTTGACCCTTCAAAGGAAATTATAAATTTACCCTTGACCTTAGACTAAACTCAACACTTATTAGTATTGAATTCTTATTTATTTATTTATGACTCTCTATTAATTATTTGTAGGTCTAACCACCTGAATCTAATTTAAGCAGATATTGACATTCATAAATGTCAAAAGTCTACAATAAAAATGGGAGCTGATGAATGAAGAGTGAGTTTTTTTATTTGTTATTGTTGTTTGGGTGAATTGTTAGAGGGGATAGTAAGGCGATTAGGCAGTGGTTTTAAATGCTTTTTCTTTAAGATGATTGGTGATGATTATTAAATTGATATGCTACTTCAGTGCAATATTTATTCCCCTTATCCTCATAGGCCTTGAATTATTAATATTAATTCAATCATAATATACATATCAATTCATGATTGCAACATCATAGCTACTAATGATTTGGCCTTGGAGCAATTTTTCCTTACCAAATTATTTTTGAGCTAGGTTTATAATTATCTTCAGATAAATAGTAATATCAAATTACGTTGGATTGCTAACAAGCTAAACACTTTGAGTATTTAGTTATTCATGCTTAATTATTACATCATAGAACAATGACCAAAAGAGAAAAAAAATGAATTAACGTTTGACTCATGAATTAATTAGTTGCCTATATTAAGCTTGCATTGTAAGGGACACCTGTATCTAATAACCAATTGTCTCCCAGCAAAAAGCTAGACACAGTAAAGTTAGTAGCATCGGTTGCATTTATTACATGGTAACCAGACCAAGTGATCCTATTGGAAGTGTTAGAACCGGGTCCATTGTTGTTATATTCAGCATAGTATGACGTATTCAAGGCAAAATCTCCATTCCATTCTTTCCAACCAGCAGGGTTTATTAAACTGTCCATGAAATTCTGCATGTATACAGTCCTTGAGTACTCCTTCCATGGTCTCCCTAAATATGTTTTGAAAGTGGTATTGCTAGAGGCCAAATCATCAGCAGCCATGATGTTGCAATCATGAATTGATGTGCCTGTGTTTTGGTTTGGATCTGTCCGACCCTGTGCAGTGATGGCATTGAAGTCGTCGAGGATATATGTTGCAGTTCTGAAAAACAACGGCAGCATTTCCAAATATGAAATCAACAGTACCATATATATCACATTCTCTATAAAACTGTCTTAAGGAATGAGTATATAGAGTATCTTGGTATCCTTCGAAACTGCAGCTATAGAATACTGACAAGTCAGCCCCATTTCGAACTGCAACGGCTTGATACTTGATTGCTCCAGCCGTGTTTTGAAAAGTTATGTTTACCGCAATAAAATTTGGAGCCACCACAGCTGTAATATTAAGCCAACCCTATCAGATTTAAGTTAATGTAGTTACTTCAAAAGGTTTTTTTTTTAATTAAAACTTACCAAAAGTTGCAGAGTTAAATGTTGTCCACCCATCAACTACGTTACGATTTCCAGTGATAATTGTCTGATTGATACCATCACCAATCATCATCAAGTATTTTTTGTTCGTAGCGATGGAAATGTACTCTTGATATACACCACCAGAGATGTAAATCAAGAAGTAACCATTTACACCATTGGTGTTGTTGGGAGCTGCAGTTATAGCATCATCAATGGTAGTAAAATTACCACTACCGTCTTGAAACACTGTCACAATGTCACTCACCAATACCTCTTCATCAGTGCTGTCAGTCGTTTGAAGAAGCTTTCTTCTGCTTACAGTCTCATAAATTGAGCGTGTTCGACTAGACATTTTTAGATGCAAACGTCCACGTTTGAAACCTCGTTGTTTGTTTCTAGGCTTCCATGTGGCCTTCCTCTTCTTCTTAGGAACCCATCCTTTAGTGAAAAGTGCTAGAGAAACACTATAAAGCTTTGTGTCATTTGACAGAGGAACTGAAAGGCCGTTCCTTATACTCCAAGTTGAGGCAGTCGATTGTATGCTGTCTAAACAGGTCTGCTGGTTAGTTAGAATAGCGCTAACGAAGGTTTGTATGTCATCAGCTTCTACCAGGGACAGAGTTGTACTACTGCCATTGACAGTTTTAAATGAGCTCAAAAGGAAATCAATGTTTAGAACAGTTAAGAAGCGGCAATCTTGCAAAGCATGAATTGCGGATGTTGGTAACGAGGGTTGGTATTTTCTTAAATACTTCTCCACTAGCTTGAGGAATTTTCGGGACTGTGATAGAGATTTGCGGATAGAGAATCGACCGTAGTTGTAGACATTGGTGGTGTGGTTAGGGAGCACAGCTCTGCAATAAGATGGTTTTGGAGTGGACTTGCAAATTGTTCCTGCTGAGACAGGAGCCGAAGGAGGAACACCTGCAAAAGAAGAAGAAAGGAAGAAAGGAACAAGAAAGATTAGACATAATGTTAGAATAGAGCAGAGCTGGGCCATTGCTTTTAATTTTTATCTTCGTGGAGTAGGTGTATTTAAAGGGGAGAAAGACCGCTAGGCAGTTTTTGAGGGTAAAGTAAGCCATTAGATTTATAAATTGATTTCAAATGCTAAGACTTTATTTAAAAAAGACTTTGTATTTCTCGGGTTTGATGTCCCAATTTTCAGATCCATCATCAGGACGTCAAGCTAGCTGTTAAGCAATTATTCAATATTACCACCACCATAAAAGTCAAAACATAACGTAGCTTATTTCTGGGTCATGCGATATCCTAGTTGCCTAATTTCCATGCACGATCGTGGGATATGTTTAGGAGTTTTTAATTAGCCTAATTGCCCCATTGGATTCATTATCTGAGTAAAAAACTCAGCACTAGAAATAAAAATTTAAGAAATATAGAATAATATTGCCTATATAACATCAGTTTAATGACAAGAAAAAGATTGAAAGTTTTAAAGCTTTAGATTAAGCCTCACTAAAGAAATAATAGTTTATCGTCTAATTAAGTCATCATTAAACGACTCATTTACTTTAGCTAAAAGACCCAACGCTGATGTCGCAATAAGTAATGCATTCAAACTTTCCAAGTCTAGAAAGTAAACTTTTTCTTCCAAATTTGCTACACTTCTCCACTAGTATTTGCCACAAAGAGTGCGGTTAGGTTAATGACGGTGGATTTGGCAACCACGAAGGCAGAATGATTGGAAAATGGAATAAAATAAAGGAAAAAGCTATAATACACTGGAGTCAACACGCTCAAAAGATGTTATTCTACGTGTGTTTTCGACTTAACATTAACAAACTCAGGCAAAAGAATGTGGGTGATCGATTGATACCACAACTATAAGGAGACGAATAGACATCAGGACAAAAACATCTATTGACTTGTGATCTCACTGGGATTAACTATTTTCTATCATATACATGTTATCCTGGAGGATTATGATTAATATTAGCATAACTAATTGTCAAGTTTATCTTTAAAATATCAGTATAGTATGTCAATAAGGCTAAAATAGTGCAAGTATACTCGAGATCTGACTAGAATACGCGTTGCAGGCTGCAGAGACCATGAGAACTGTTTGGAGATTTATGTTGATGCTAAGTTTGTCAAAGCTTCTCATTATCAAGCAAGCCTTCGAACACATAACAATATTTCATAAATTTGCAAGTGGGTCTCGCGTAATTCAAAGAAAGAAACTTGCGACCTCTTTGAAAGCCCATGGAGGCCGTCAATGCGGAAACATGTGCTGCCGGAACAGCTAAGCAACTATATTTAGATTTATCAATGTTTCAGTTCTTACATTTATATAGCTTGAACATGTGCTGTGGAGACAACGAAACTTCCCCCAAAACTATATTCCAACATGTATGAAACGAACACTATAATTAGGCTAAACTATACAAATAGTTATTAACTTTTAAAAATTTTTATTTTAAACACTAAAAAAAAATTTATAATTTAAACACCCACATTAATGTCCTAAGAGCATAAATAACATGCAACAATTAGAGATATGAGGAATTGACAACCATTTAAATCCCTTAACAACAATTTCTAGAAAAGAATAACCAATGCCTAAAACTTAAAACCCACAAATATAAAAACCATGAAATTTGTACAAAAATTTTAGCTTTACTATTACAGCTATTACAAAAGAGAAAAAGCAAAGATTTTGAAAGAAAGTTATTTGTTTAGATGAGCTTGAAGGGAAGAGGTCAAGGGTAGACCTGGGAACTTCGGCCTTGTCTTTGATTAATTCAATCTTTTTTGTTCTTCTGGAGCTTAAAATAAAAACTTTTAAAATTTGAATGATGATTAATTCAATCTTTTTTGTTCTTCTGGAGCTTAAAATAAAAACTTTTAAAATTTGAATGATGATTTGTGTTTAAAATTTGAATGATGATTTGTGTAGTTTACCCTTGTAATTATAAAAAAGAATTGGTGTATTTTGAAGTTTCAAAGTTTCAACACCCAAACAGGGTGCCAAATTGCCATTTGGTTTTCCCATAATATCACCGGGGTTGATCTTCAGCACTGGACCACGCCGCCTTCCTATCTCATTAACAATTTTAGTTCTTTGCTTTATTTAAGTTGTGGAAAATTGACGCTCAAGAAATGTGACCAAATGAAAGATATTAATATCACTTTCTTTAGAGCCTCTGGAGCTTCGTAAATCTACTTTCTCAATTTCAAGTTTTGACCTTATGTAAAACTGAAAACAGAACATTACTACGTCTTATAAAAAATTATTAAAACTACTTAAATTAATTCTAAATTCGCTTTTTTTATATGAATATCATATTTTAAATTTTACATAACCCATGTTGTATGGTTCAAACATTTGCAAGTAATCATTAATCTAAAATATCTAATACTATAGATATATATGCTACGTATATTACCTGGTAATGTCAATTATATATTACAAAACCAATAGCAATTGAAAAAAAAAGAAACCGCAGACCATCATGAATTGCATTACCTTTAATTGTTAATTTTTAGTCGACTTTTTATCAGCACACTTTAACTACGAAAATCAAGCTAAGCGAAGATTGAATTCAATTTTTTAATATAATTGAAGTTCTTTCAAATAGAAGATTTGATCTTTTAATTAGAAAATCTTTACCAAATAATACATTGTATTGAATATCTTTTTAAGTGGTTATAATAGTAGAATTAAAGATTGATATTAATTGTAATTAAACAAATCTATTATGCATATATAGTGGATGATTTGTATATGTTAAATGTACAATTAGAGAGCATTTTACTTGTTCAATTAAGAATTTTTTGTTAGTGCAAAATTATTAGTAAATTGATTTGTCTTCATCAGTTTACATCAAATATTTTAGGGTGAAAGTTTTAGAGTGAGAGTGATTTAGGTCGAAGTATACGAGTGAGATTGCAACTTGGTGAGTGGGTAGAACTTAAATCATAGTGTGTACTTGTTGTTTATAATGGATTAGTCACTAAGCAAGGCTCCATAGGCGTAGGATGTTTTCAAATAGTGTGAAAAATTTTCTGGAGTCCATCTCTATTTTCCTACTAGTAGTTACTACATCCAGTTGCGACTAAACAAATATCTAATAGGCAAAAAAGTCAACGAACTATCAATTGGTATTAGTGTTAGACACTTAACGTACTAAGTGAAAGTACTGTCAATTTTCAATTGAAGGTTCATCAGTTACCACATATGTGATATTGGAAGGACTAACTATGTTATTGGAAGGCCAAGATAAGGGCCACTGTCATTGTGTTAGAAATTTAGTCTCACAATTCGTACGGCCTTATGCAATTTCTTGGGTTTAAATCTACCTAAGTCAGCCTAACTCTCGCAAAGTGA
Organism: Gossypium hirsutum; assembly: GCF_007990345.1. NCBI lineage: Eukaryota > Viridiplantae > Streptophyta > Magnoliopsida > Malvales > Malvaceae > Gossypium > Gossypium hirsutum. The sequence continues at coordinate 17,609,218 of NC_053431.1, read as the reverse complement.
GAATTCTTGATAGAAATTCTCTAAGGCACCAAAAATAAAAAGGAAGCAACTCAAAACGAAAGAGCAACAAAAGAACAAAAAAATGCTATAAGAAAGCAGCACACACAAGGTGTTTCAGTAAATGCTCTCAAAGTATCTCTATTACTTCGAAGGATCACAACTGAGTCCTTACAAATGAGGGGAAATACCTCAATTTATAGTTGAGCTCCCCCATAACAAACAATACATATTAAGTTACATCGATAGTCAAGATTAAAGCTATCTACAATTGAGATTCTTAAGGAATTAACTCAATCCTTTAAGATTACAAAATAAAATTTTATCAGATTACGAATCTTCTAAGATTACTTTCCATATTTACCAATGGCAACCCTAATTTTCCTTAAGTACTTCACTGGGCCACCAAGTCTTTAACTAAATGGTTTTTTCCATATGTTCCATGAATGAAGTCAATTCAAGTGGGTCGAATGAGCCTCATTTCATTAATGGGCCTCTATAGGTTACTCTGTGTGCATTCGTCACGGGCTTTGATCCACGGCCCATGACATTCTCCCTCATCCATACTTGTAACTCCCTTGTTACATTCTCGGAATGATATTGGTTTGACTCGCCTTAGAACTTTCTCAATGCCTCGGCCAATTCCTCACTAGCCTCTGTGTCAGGTTATCCACCCCTCGAAACACTTATCTCTGCTTTCGTCATCTCCTAAATCGAACCGTTCCACTTCTTGGTACATCTCATTTGCAAAAGCCCACCGTTCTTACTTGCCCACATTGTGACTTGCCTTGATTAGGATTCCCTTAATCCGCACAAATAGGCTTTGATGTGCTCACGTTAAACATTGGGTTAACCTTGAGTTTTCCCACGAACTTCGGTTTGTAAGCCCATCGGTTTACTTGTTTCAGAACTCTAAAAAGGGCACTATGTCTTTGTGGAAACACAAAAATTTATATATTTTTTCATACCCAATTCTAACTAAATTCATGCAAATTCGGTTAAATTCTTGTCAAAAAAATAATTAAATATTATAAAATAATTAACTTATGTTAAAAATATGAAAATTATGAATTTTAATTAATTTTTTTAGTTAATTTTGATTAAATTTGGTTATTTTTGACAGAATTACACAATTGGAGAAAAAGGGCCCGGTGAACACTGCGAGAAGAACAAAACCGAGAGCAATTTGAAGTATTGAGGCCAATTAATTTCCAACCCAAGATGGTCTAGAAATGTGTATTAATTCATAATAAATTAATTTTAATTTATTTCCTATTTAATTTAGGTTAAATGAATTAATTTTAATTAATTATGAAGAAAGGGCCTAGTGAACTGCACTAGTTGAACTGAATGAAGTGAGCCGAACCAGCCACTAATTGGGCTGACCAGAACCGTCCATTGGCTAACCCAAATCAGCAAATTAGCTGATAAAATATTCTTGCAAAAAGGCCCTTGAAAAACCTCCAAATTACGTTCAAACCCCATCTTTATTTTAGGCTTTGTAGATTTGCCCCAGCCTATTTTTAGCAAGTTGAAAGCTTCAACCTTGCCATGTGTGGCTGGCCATGGGAAGGCTCTCTTGGCTGCTAAATTTGCTATTTTTAGCAGCCCTCTTCAGCTATAAAAGCCACCCTATGCTTCCCATTTCAAAGCATGCCTCAACATCCCTCATTCCACAGCATTCTCTCATCCTCTCTTCAGTTCTCTCAAAGTTTCCTCTCCATTTTTCCATCCCATTTTCCCTTCCTCTTGTGCCGATTCCCTCTCTTGAGAAAGAGGTGTTCTTCAGCCATCTTGGGCATCAATCAAGGATTCATAGAAGCATTGCTCGGCGAAGACAACTGAGACTAAGAACGGAGCAACAGTCAAGCTGCAGAGAAACACTGGATTTGCTTTCTGTTCCCTTTCTTTTTAATTTCTGTTGTTTTTATGATGAACATACCTATGAAAAATATTGTTTTTGAAATGGTTATTTTAATCAATTTAGCTTGAATTTAATTTGTGTTGGGTTGATTATATTTTGCCTACTTGAATTATTAAATTAGTGTTTATGCTGTTATAGGCCTCAGTGAAATGCTTGATTAAGTAAAATCATGCTTAGGTTATCTGGCATTATAATTGTTTAGATAACTAAAGAATTAATTGTTTAAACAGATTAAAATTGCAATTAATGGACTCAGTACTTAATCAGTGCATGTTTAATTCTTCTAAGGTAACTGAAAATTAAATCAGCATTGTATTTGGGGATACATATGCCTTGCATAACTTGCAAGATTGTTGTGATTAAATTGTTTCAAGGTATGGCTACTTTGTTACTTCACATGGTCTTTTACATGTTTATTAAGTTGAATTAATTGGTTGAATCGACATAGGAATATGCGAGAGATAATTTAATTCAATAAGTATGTATGTGCGATAGCATGTTTACTTTATTAAATCTGTTTAGTCGGTTGAATTGGCATAGGGATATGTTCAAGAGATAAATGGAATTTTTTAATTAGTAAATATGTTCATAAGTTAGCAAATTACTGGGTTGCCGTGAATTTATTCATAACAGCATAAGCACAAATTTAATATTTCTAAGTTAAATAGGTATAATTAATCCAACACAATTATATCATCTTGATTAAATCTTAATTCAAATTGTGCACTAGAACTCTTTTATTTTATTTAAATTGTTTGCTTAGTTTTAAAATCTTAGTTTATAAATCACTACTCCAAGTTTTTGGCGCCATTGCCGGGGACTGTTTTAAAAAAAAACATTATTTGTGATTTTATGTTTACATTTTGGTTCTTTTATTTTCCTGTTCAATTTTACTTACTTAATTAATTCTTCTCTGATTATTTTAGGTGTTTATGAGTATTAACTGAATTATTGACTTACTCCCAATGGACCCTGAAATAGAACGAACCTTTCGCCAATGAAGAAGGCAAGCGAACCAGAGAAAGACTGAAGAGATGAATTTCGAGAATATCAATCAAGGAAACGGAGCAAACCTTGCTCAAAATCCTATCCTTATTGCTGATGATAGGGATAGAGCTTTACGACAATATGCCGTGCCAGTTGTTAATGACCTTAATCCAGGTATTAGAAGACCTGAGATCGAGGCACAACAATTCAAGCTGAAGCTAGTCATGTTCCAGATGCTTCAGACAGTGTGCCAGTTCAGTGGAATGCCAACTGAAGATCCTCATCTTCATTTAAGACTGTTTATGGAGGTGAGCGACTCTTTCAAGCTAGCCGGAGTACCCGAAGATGCATTACGATTAAAATTGTTCCCATACTCGCTGAGGGACAGAGCTTGAGCCTGGTTAAACTCACTGCCATCGAACTAGATTTCTACATGGCAAGAGTTAGCAGAGAGATTTCTTGTGAAGTATTTCCCACCTAGCAAGAATGCTAAGCTGAGAAATGAGATTACTGCTTTCCAACAAATGGATGATGAGTCCTTGTATGAAGCATGGGAAAGATTCAAAAAGTTATTACGAAAGTGCCCCCATCACAGAATTCCGCATTGCATCCAACTTAAGACATTTTACAATGGTCTCAACGCTCACGCAAGGAGGGTAGTAGATGCTTCTGCTAATGGTGCTATCTTATCTAAGTCTTACAATGAGGCTTATGAAATCATCGAGAGGATCACCAGTAACAATTATCAGTGGCCAACCAATCAAGCAACGTCAGGAAGACGAGTTGCTGGAATCCATGAAGTGGACGCTCTCACTTCACTTGCATCCCAAGTATCTTCGATATCTTCAATGTTAAAGAATCTTACCACTAATCGGTCTAACAGTTTTGCAGCTCAACCACCTAACCAATATGAGAATATAGCCTGTGTCTATTGCGGGGAAGGACGTGTTTGAAGAATGTCCGTCAAACCCAGAATCCATGTAGTACATAGGTAATCAGAACCAGAACCGAGGAAGGCAAGGGCTGCAATCCAACTTTTACAGCCCATCATGGCAAAATCACCCCAATCTTTCTTGGAGTAACCAAGGTGCTGGAGGCAGTAACAACTATGCCCAACCTAGACCAACCCAGCCGCCTAGTTTTTTACAACAAGTTCAGAAACCAGTTCAGGCTGAATCGTCCAATAGCTTAGAGAATTTATTGAAGGCATACATGGCGAAGAATGACGCCATTCTAAGGAATTTAGAGAATCAAGTGGGCCAGCTTGCTACTGAACTTAGGAACCGTCCACAAGATGCTTTACCTAGTGATACGAAAAATCCGAGAAATCTAGGGAAGGAGCATTGTAAAGCACTAACATTGAAGAGCGGAAAAACGGTAGAGCCCAACATCATTGAAGCTGAAAAGGAGCATGCTGAAGCTCAAGATTCGGAAGAAGTTCAATCGAGTGTTGAAGTTCCTATTCCACTAGAACCAGAACCTACAATACCTGAAAAGGTAACCTCAGAACCAGCCAATTCTGATCAGCCAACCATTCCGTTAGCAGCAAAATTGCCGCCAAAGACAAACCAACCAGTACCAACTCCAATATTTAAACCCCCACCACCTTATCCTCAAAGACTCCAGAAGTAAAAATAGGAGGTCCAATTCAAGAAGTTTCTTGACGCACTCAAGCAACTTCATATCAACATCCCGTTGGTTGAAGCACTTGAACAAATGCCAAATTACGTAAAATTCATGAAAGACATCCTATCCAAGAAGCGAAGACTTGGAGAATTTGAGACGATAGCTTTGACGAAGGAATGCAGTGCATATCTTCAAGACAAATTACCCCTTAAGCTGAAGGATCCTGGGTGTTTTACTATTCCATGCAACATTGGAGCAGCTTATTGTGGTAAGGCACTATGTGACTTGGGCGCAAGTATCAACTTGATGCCTATGTTAATATTTAAGATGTTAGGGATAGGTGAAGTTCGACCTACTACGATTACACTTCAGCTAGCAGATTGATCCTTAGCACATCTAGAAGGAAAAATCGATGACGTATTGGTACGTGTAGATAAGTTTATCTTTCCTGCTAATTTTGTAATTTTAGATTTCGAAGCAGACAAAGAAGTACCAATTATCATGGGGAGACCGTTCTTAGCAACCGAAAGGACACTTATTGATGTGCAGAAGGGCAAACTTACTATGCGCGTTTAGGACGATCAGGTAACATTTAACGTTTTCAAGTCAATGTGATTTCCTAACACAATAGATGATTGTTCTGCAGTATCCAACTTACTGGATTTAATAGTGGAGAAGGAACTCAACTCTGTTGAGGATCCTCTGGAAAGAATTTTCCAAGTGATGAAGAGGAGGATGGAAACTTAGCTTTGCTAGAAGCTAATCAAAAGGGATTTAATCCACAATCCCGTTTTGAATCTTTAGATTTAGAGGAAAGAGATTACACACAACCGAAAGCGTCAATCGAGGAGCCACCTAAACTAGAACTCAAAGTATTACCTTCTCATTTAAAATATGTTTATTTAGGTGACGCTTTTACTCTGCCTATGATTGTTTCAGCAGAGTTAACTACTGAGCCACAAGAGAAACTTATCTTAGTTCTGAAACAATTTAAGAAGGCTATCGGATGAACCATAGCCGATATTCACGGTATTAGTCCATCTGTATGCATGCACAAGATCATCTTGGAAGATGGTGAAAAAGGGATGATTGATGGACAACGAAGGCTAAACTCCATCATGAAGGACGTAGTGAAAAAAGAGATTATCAAGTGGTTAGATGCGGGTATCATTTACCCTATTTCAGACAGTTCATGGGTAAGTTCGGTTCAGTGCGTACCAAAGAAAAGAGGTATCACGGTCATAGAGAATGAGAATAACGAGTTGATACCGATTGGAACAGTTACGGGATGGAGAATCTGCATCGATTACCGGAAGCTGAACAAGGCAACTAGGAAAGATCACTTCCCTTTGCCTTTCTTAGACCAGATGCTGGATAGACTCTCGGGGCGAGATTACTACTATTTTCTCGATGGTTACTCAGGGTACAACCAGATTACGGTAGCACCGGAAGATCAACACAAGACCATATTCACTTTCCCGTACGGTACATTAGCATTTAGACGCATACCATTTGGTTTATGTAATGCACCTGCTACATTTCAAAGATGTATGATGTCTATTTTCACTGACATGGTTGAGAAATTTTTGGAAGTTTTCATGGATGACTTTTCAGTGTTTGGAGATACGTACGATGATTGCTTAGCCAATCTGGCTAAGGTGCTTAGGTGATGCGAAGAAACAGACCTAGTCCTTAACTGGGAAAAGTGCCATTTTATGGTACGAGAAGGTATCGTTCTGGGGCATCGGATAACAAGACATGGGATCGAGGTAGACAAAGAAAAAGTAGATGTTATTGAGAAACTCCCATCTCCAACATCTGTAAAGGGTGTTAGGAGCTTTTTGGGCCACGTCGGGTTCTATTGAAGATTTATCAAGGACTTCTCCAAAGTTGCTAAACCTTTATGCAAATTATTGGAGAAGGACACAATATTCAAATTTAATGAAGAATGCTTAAAAGCTTTTAATGAATTGAAGAATCGATTAGTCACGGCACCCATAATTGTCACACCAGACTGGGACTTGCCATTTGAATTGATGTGTGACGCAAGTGACTTCGCAATAGGAGCTGTCATGGGCCAGCGAAGGAACAAAGTTTTTCATCCCATCTACTATGCAAGCCGAACTCTGACAGGAGCTCAGTTAAACTATACAGTAACAAAAAAAGAGTTACTTGCTATCATATTTGCTTTCGACAAGTTTCGATCTTATCTTGTAGGTACCAAGGTAACTGTCTATACAGACCACTCGACAATTAAATATTTACTTGCTAAGAAAGACGCTAAGCCGAGGTTGATTCGAGGGGAACTACTACTTCAAGAGTTCGATTTGGAAATTCAAGATCGAAAGGGAGTAGAAAACCAAGTAGTAGATCACTTGTCTAGATTGGAGCCGCAAGAAGGGAATTCTCCACTTGTACCGATTCAAGAAACATTTCCAGATGAACATATACTGAAGGTAAGTCATGTCCATAATACCCCTTGGTTTGCTAATATTGCTAATTTTTTAGCTTGTGGTTTAATGCTGTATGATAAGACATATCAACAAAGGAGAAAGTTTCTTCACGATGTGAAGTACTATTTCTGGGAGGAACCATATCTGTTTAAAAAGTGTACAGATCAGATGATTAGGAGATGCGTGGCAGAAGAAGAAATACCGAAGATTCTATACCACTGTCACTCAGCCCCAAGTGGGGGTCATTTCGGAGGAACTCGTACTGCAGCCAAAGTATTGCAACCCAGATTCTTTTGGCCAACACTATTCAAGGATGCATATATATATGTAAAGAGTTGTGACGGATGTCAAAGAGTTGGAAATGTCACCAACAAAAATGAGATGCCTCAAACAAACATCATTGAGGTCGAATTATTCAATGTTTGGGGTATTGATTTTTTCGGGCCCTTTTCTTCGTCTTTTGGTCACAAGTATATACTGGTCGCAGTAGATTATATGTCCAAGTGGGTCGAGGCAGAGGCATATCCGACAAACGATGCTAGGGTTGTGATAAAGTTTTTGCAGAAACACGTGTTCACAAGGTTTGGAACCCCGAGAGCCATCATTAGTGATGAAGGGTCCCACTTTGTGAACAAGTGGTTAAAATGGTTACTAGACAAGCACGGGGTGAAACACAAGGTTGTAACGGCTTACCATCTGCAGACGAATGGACAAGCTGAACTGGCAAATAAAGAAATCAAGGGCATATTGGAGAAGGTAGTTTGCCCTAACCAACAAGACTGGTCCAAAAGACTAAATGACGCTTTATGGGCCTATAGGACAGCGTACAAGACACCTTTAGGGATGTCACCCTATAGGCTAGTTTTCTGTAAAGCATGTCATCTACCTTTGGAGTTAGAGCACAAAGTTTACTGGGCTCTTCGACGACTCAACTTAGATCCTAAGCTCGCAAAAGAAAGACGGATGTTCCAACTCAACGAGTTAGAAGAATTCTGAATGTTCTTATATGAAAATGCCGAATTGCTCAAAGAGAGACTCAAGAAATGGCATGACAAACACATCCGGGTTCGAGAATTTGAAGCAGGTCAGCAAGTATTGTTGTACAACTCGAGATTGAAGTCCAGGTAAGCTAAAATCACTATTGGGGGAATAAAACCGAACGGGATAACGTCTCGTTCATTTTGTCAGATATTTAATAATTTTCGTGTTTTGTTTAATAAATAATTTAGGGTCTATTTTTCGGGTTTAGTATGTTTAAATAAATTCTGTCTAGGAGGTTGGAACTTAAGCGGGACCATTTGTGACCCCTCCAATCTTTCCTAGGAATTTATTTTAACATAATTTTCCAAGAAAATTTTCCCTAATCAATAAAATAAATTTTTGTTTTTCAAATAAAAGGATCAATTTGATCCAATTTTTAATTTGCAACTCAATTTTTAATTTTCATTAAGTCTAGGGACTTAAATTGAATTATTTTTAAAATTTGATTGCTCTTTTCGTAAATAATAAAAACTAGATGCCTCTTTTTGTAAATATTTTTTTAAAGGGCTTCTAGAATAAATGTTTTTAGTTAAAAAAATGATAATTATTAATATATAATTATACCCATTATAATATATATTAATTATTATCAATTTTTGGATTTTGTTTGATAAGTTTTAATAATAAGATGATAACCTTTAATATATAATTATATCTATTTATATATTAATCTTTATCAATTTAGCATGAAATTAGGATTTTATCTTTGTTTTAATAAATTAAATAGCAATTACTAGTTTAATATATGCATATATCTAATTATTAATTGTTGTTATCTTTATATAGGATTAGAATTCAGAATTTTTATTAATTAATTTGTTTTAAGAATTACTCTAATTCCTATTTCTCCCCCTATAAATACTACCCATCTTCCCATTCACCTAACACTTAAAACCCAAAGCACCAAAATACCCAAGTGCCGAAATCCCAAGCAGTAGCAGCTCCAAGAAGTCGGCCAGCACACGCCCAGCCCCATCGCACGCACGTCCTGCGCACAACGGTGCATTGCCTCGTGTGGCCCCAGCCTCAGCTCGCACCAGGCCTTCACCCCGCGCGCGGTACCTGCCCTCTGCACCATCCTGCGCTCGCCCGAGTCACACCTGCTGCCGAACACCCATGTTGCTACTAGCCCTACTGCGCACCGCTGCTCCCACAAGCTCCAAGCCCGCACGCCCTAACTGCTTGTGCGGCATTCCTTTCCCATCCATCCTAAGCCACAACCCTCCAAACCTTCTTTTAAATTCCCATCTTTTTCTTCATTATTATTACTAATTCCTAGAGTTTTTATATTTTTACAAAAAAGGTGGTAAGACCTAGTTTTTCTTAATTTTAATTTTAATTAATTAATTTTTCAAATTATTGAATTACTAATAATTTTTATTAAAATTTATTGAGAAACTAATTTTTCCATCTTATGATCAGGTTAAACATGCCTCACAAGAGAACTCGTGCTTCCGCTCAAATTGATGAAACACAAAACAATTTCTACTGTGAAGAAGCCAAAGTGAGATATGAAAGTATCTTCAAAAACCAACAGATGCATCCAGAAAAAGGCTTCACTTTAAAGGAGAGCAACTACCGAGACTTTATGGCTCGTATTCGTCAAGTTGCTAAAACCCTAAATTGGGAGTTGTTTTGTGAAAAGAGACCAAGTGTGGACGAGGAACTAGTTCGTGAGTTTTATGCAAATTTAACTTTAGGCGAGATGATAGATGTTCCAGTTCGCGGAATCAAGGTGCCGATAAATTCAAATGCTATTAATGAATTCTTTGAATTACCAGATCTCGAAAATGATGAATATTCCACATTGATGAGCAATATCAATCCTGAAAATCTGCGAGAAATTCTCGAGGAGCTTACAGTTGAAGGTTCCAGTTGGACTGTGTCGAAACAAGGAACCCAAACGTGTCGAAGAGAATACTTAACACCTATTGCAAAGGTATGGTTTTATTTCATCTGTTTCAGCCTTCTGCCTAGCTCACATGGGACTACAATTTCATTAGAGCGAATGGTCTTACTATACTCAATCTTAACGGGTAAGACCATTGATGTGGGAAAGATCATCCTGAAAGAAATTCGAAACTGTGCCGCTAGACGTTCTGGCCCTGCTTACTTCCCCTTTACAATAACTATTCTATGCTTGAAAGTAGAAATTCTTGCTAATGTCAAGAAGATAGGGTACACTCAAGGCACAATTACAGATTGGGACCTCTACCGAGTAGCCGGAGACTCAGTTCTATAACAACAAGTTGAAGAAAGTGAAGAGCCTGAGGAACTTGATGAAGAAGAAGATCCCACGATGTAATCATTTGAAGTCCCTGATAAGGTGGACCCAGTAGAGCCAAAAGATGAATCGGATGCTGGAACTTTAATGTTTCGAGCTAAATCGTCAAGCCCAGACCTTCGAGATGAGCTATTAAAACTGATGGACTTAATGCAACATATGCAATGGCAGCAACAAGCCTATTGGAGATACTAAAAAATAAGGGATGACTCAATGAGAAGTGCTTTTAAGAAAATATACAATGACCCATTTATTTTTGTGCCTGAATTTCCAGATTTCATATTCGAGCTATGGACTCCACTCTCAAAAAAGGAGCAAAGCGATTCATGCAAAGGCAATAGTGATGGAGCAAAAGATGGGTCAAATACGGAAGGGTCTGCAAATAAATAAAGGGAGGATCTTGACTTTATTTTTTCTCTGTTCTTAGGTCATTTTAGGATTAAGTTTAATTATAAATTTATTTCTGTTTTTTGCATAATAAAACAAGTGAGGAAAATCACTAATAAAATGTGAGCAAGTCACAAAACTTAAAGTGCGGCAATAGATATATACATGTCTAGGATTGGATTTAGAAAGAGCTTGGTACTTAAGCAGTCAAATTGACTCACCTCCTCTTCTCTAAAATCCTACCTGGTGTATAGTATCTATTCACTTTAAACAATAAGGACATTGTTCATTTTAAATTGGGGGGACTGAGAAATTGAATTATTTCCACTCAAGATAAAATTTTTCTTTTAATTATGATTAGGATATATTTTGTTCAGAAATTTGAATTCTGTTAAGTATGCTCAATTTAAGTATGAATAAAGTTCTATTATTTCAATAAATTATTATGTTAGCTTAATAATGACATGAATGTGTTTTTAAAAAATCATGCAAATTCGTACCATAAAATTTTTAGTTCTTAAGGAAAGTTAGGTATGCATGAAAGTTTAAGTCTTTAGAATTGACTTAGTAAGTTTCTTGAGGCGAAATCCTAAGGAGCATGAAACATTGGAAATGATTTAGGCAACTATTGTTTGGACCGTTTGAGCCTTTCAAGCCCACCATGGTATATTTTATCCATTGAAACCCAACTTTGAGACTATATGGCCTGATTTTATTCCGACCCTTATAATAATTAGCCATTACTTTTCGCTTAATAATCTTAAAATTGTCCCAAACACTAGACTCGGTAATATTCTAGATGTTGTTCTAAAATAAGTTTGGGGGAGTTGACAAGAAGTATCAATTGCTCGAGAATTGCAGTACACAAAATAAGTGCTCGTGTTAATTGAAAAAAAAAGCACATATATTTGAAAAAAAGCATATGAAAGTCAAGTTGGTGTATCGAAGGTAAAAACTCCGAAGGTTCAATTGACGCTGAGTCTAGGGTTTTTTTTTACCAAAATTTATCCATCTATTACCCCTAGCCTAGCCACGTTACAACCCTGATAAAGACCTATTGATTCAAAGTCCTCATGCTACCTACATTAGTGGAGAGAAATTGCTACGATCAACATATGAAGACATAAGTTAAGCTTAATGATTGCAGCTTAGTCTCTAATAAAGGAATAAAAATCAAATTGGTAAGGATTAACATGTCTTTATTACAAAAGCATTTAGTCTTAATTTTGCTATAATAATAAGTGGTTGAATTTAAGTTGAGCAATATGCATACTTAAGTAGCATAACTAACATATTTCTTGTCTTTGAGCATAAATATTTTGAGTTCATAATTTTGGGAAAAATGTTGTTCTGAAGGAATTTTTCAAAGGTGTTTCCGAGAGATTCTTTTCAAAATTTTCACATTACTCGGGACGAGCAATGAATTAAGTTTGGGGGTGTGGAAACACAAAAATTTATATACTTTTTCATACCCAATTCTAACTAAATTCATGCAAATTCGGTTAAATTCTTGTCAAAAAAATATTTAAATATTATACAATAATTAACTTATGTTAAAAATATGAAAATTATGAATTTTAATTATTTTTTTAGTTAATTTTGATTAAATTTGGTTATTTTTGACAAAATTACACAATTGGAGAAAAATGGCCCGGTGAACACTGCGAGAAGAACAAAAGCGAGAGCAATTTGAAGTATTGAGGCCAATTAATTTCCAACCCAAGACGGTCTAGAAATGTGTATTAATTCATAATTAAATTAATTTTAATTTATTTCCTATTTAATTTAGGTTAAATAAATTAATTTTAATTAATTATGAAGAAAGGGCCTAGTGAACCGCACTGGTTAAATCGAATGAAGTGAGCCGAACCAGCCACTAATTGGGCTGACCAGAACCATCCATTGGCTGACCCAAATCAGAAAATTAGCTGATAAAATATGCTTGCAAAAAGGCTCTTGAAAAACCTCCAAATTATGTTCAAACCCCACCTTTATTTTAGGCTTTTTAGATTTGCCCTAGCCTATTTTTAGCAAGGTTGAAAGCTTCAACCTTGCCATGTGTGTGGCCGGCCATGGGAGGGCTCTCTTGGCTGCTAAATTTTCTATTTTTAGCAGCCTTCTTAAGCTATAAAATCCACCCTATTCTTCCCATTTCAAAGCATCCCTCAACATCCCTCATTCCACAACATTATCTCATCCTCTCTTCACTTCTCTCAAAGTTTCCTCTCCATTTTTCCATCCCATTTTCCCTTCCTATTGTGCCGATTTCCTCTATTGAGAAAGAGGTGTTCTTCAGCCATCTTGGGCATCAATCAAGGATTCATAGAAGCCTTGCTCGGTGAAGACAACGGAGACTAAGAACGGAGCAACAGTCAAGCTGCAAAGAACCACTGGATTTGCTTTCTGTTCCCTTTCTTTTTAATTTCTGTTGTTTTTATGATGAACATATCTATGAAAAATATTGTTGTTGAAATGGTTATTTTAATCAATTTAGCTTGAATTTAATTCATGTTGGGTTGATTATATTTTGCCTACTTGAATTATTAAATTAGTGTTTATGCTGTTATAGGCCTCAGTGAAATGCTTGATTAAGTAAAATCATGCTTAGGTTATCTGGCATTATAATTGTTTAGATAACTAAAGAATTAATTGTTTAAATGGATTGAAATTGCAATTAATGGACTCAGTACTTAATCAGTGCATGTTTAATTCTTCTAAGGTAACTGAAAATTAAATCAGCATTGTATTTGGCGATACATATGCCTTGCATAACTTGCAAGATTGTTGTGATTAAATTGTTTCTGGGTATGGCTACTTTGTTACTTCACATGGTCTTTTACATGTTTATTAAGTTGAATTAATTGGTTGAATCGACATAGGAATATGCGAGAGATAATTTAATTCAATAAGTATGTATGTGCGATAGCATGTTTACTTTATTAAATCTGTTTAGTCGGTTGAATTGGCATAGGGATATGTTCAAGAGATAAATGGAATTTTTTAATTAGTAAATATGTTCATAAGTTAGCAAATTACTGGGTTGCCGTGAACTTATTCATAACAGCATAAGCACGAATTTAATATTTCTAAGTTAAACAGGTATAATTAATCCAACACAATTATATCATCTTGATTAAATCTTAATTCAAATTGTGCACTAGAACTCTTTTATTTTATTTAAATTGTTTGCTTAGTTTTAAAATCTTAGTTTATAAATCACTCTTTTCAAACCAAAATTATTTTTACCTCACCAAAGTGTTTTAATTAATTTCATAAATATTGTTTTTTACAGTCCCTGTGGGTACGATAACTCGACATTTACTTGTCACTTTATTACTTGTAACGATTGTGTACACTTGCACATTTCCACCGTTCCGCTTTGTCAAGCCAACAGTATGTCATAATGAAAAACACTAGGAAAGTGTTTGAGATGCATCTCACTTGTTGATTTTACCCACTCCAACTACCCAATTTACATCACTACTTTTCTTCCAAAGTTTGATGCACAACCCACCTTTCTCATTGGTGGTAGCCCCACTGATGACTCAACAAGCTTCATATCGGTTTGTCACACCTCTAGCTTTTCCAATGGGGTCTTTATAGCATTCAAATCTACCGAGTCAATGTTCTTCCCACAATGAATATCTTCGGCTAGCTGAATTGCTGATAGTACCTTGGTTCCACCCATCAAGTCCCGAATCACCGACATAACGCATTGTTGTTGTCGAGTATCCAAGATACAAATACAATCCTCAAAAGGAACCAATAGAGCATTAACCTTTTTGAGGAAATTCAAGCCAAGGACATAGTCATAATCATCCAAGTGATGTACTTTGAAGTCTTTCTTGCCTTTCCACTGGTCAATCTGTAGCTCAACTCATGCTACTCCCACAGTTGGGACCCCTTTTGAATTCACTATTTTGATCTTCTTGGTCAATTTGCTAATTGAAAGGCTAAGTTTACCGATAGATTTCTCTGATATGATCAAGTCTAACACCCCAATATCAATAAGAGCACTCTTTTTTTGACCTGTGATGTTGATGTCTACATACATTAACCCTTTATACTTGTGGCCCCTCTTCGTTTTTGCAAAATTGGGTATCAGTGACCCATGTTTTGAATCATCGCTCTCATCAAGCTTTGCATTCTCTTCTTTACTGTTTGCGGGTATCTTAGATCACTTTTGACAATCTTGCATGCTATTCGGGCCACAACATATGAAGCACTCCACTTGCTTTTTTTCACTCTCTTTGTCCTTTTTGGCTTTAAAAAAATTCATGATTGAACCAAGCCTTATGGGCACTTTTTCTGGCTCATCATTCTTTTTGATGCAGAAAACATGGATTGTTTCAGACAATCCCTTACCATATGTGGACTACCACATAAGAAGCATTGTACTTCGCTATTTTTTTCCTTCAGCTAGTTCGGTTTCCCCTTCCTATTTTGTGGTTTCCTATTGCCACCATTACCACTGCTATACTCAACTAGCCCTTTTCATCTTCCCCTCTATTTCCCTTCTCCTTGGGTTGGGAAAATTGAAACTTGTCTTTCCTCAGAGCAAGCTCGATCATGGACTCTGCGACAATCATAGCTTTGGACAATTCTTGGACCCTTCGACATCCCAATTCTTGTTTCACCCATGACTTCACCCCATCCGTGAAATAGAAGAATGTTTATTTCTTGCTTAAATCAGTGGTATGGATCATCAGTTCATTAAACTCCTTCACATACTCCTGAATTGTACCTTGTTGTGAAAATTGATGCAATTTAGATCGAGCCTCATTCTCCATATATTAGGGGTAAAACTACTCTTTGAACTCTTTTTGGAACTCCCCCTTATCCCACTTGTATCCTGACCATGCTTTAAATGTAATACCCCGATACTCGACCCGATTGTCAGGTCCAAGCTACAAGGTGCCACATTTGTTGCTAGAGCAATTACGATCAAATTACATTCAATTACAAATTGTTCTACACTTAAATATAACTAAAACATGTGTAAAAAATTATACATAATCATTTTTGGATCTTATACGAACTTATGAAAGCTCTTTTACTAACTCGAGATCAAAATAGGACTAAATTGTAAGAATTTCACAATCTTAGGTTAACGTTGTGATGTCAGGGTTTCTATAACACCCCTTACCCGTATCCGTCGCTGGAACAGGGTATGAGTATTACCGAATCATAGTACATACCATTAAATAAAACCAAGACAAAAATATGGCATACAGTTAGATTATGAATCATTATAACATATGCCTTTAATAATATTAGCCAATCTCAAAGGCTTCGTACAAAATAATCGGTCAAATACTATACTTAATATTTTAAAACCTAGACAATTATGACACGTAACAAAATAACTAAGTCTACTATACATGCCATAATTCAAAATGTTTAGTTCAAATACCCAAAAATATTGATAGTGCAGGTAGATCTTCAACGATCCTTGACTCATGTGCAAGCTGGACGACACTATAAGACAAAAGAAAGAAAAGAAGGTAAGCTTATAGCTTAGTAAGCAAGTATGTAAATAATGAATAAAGAATCTACATGTTTACACAATAACTCAAGTGTATCTACTTTTAATTTCATCATTTACTCCACTTTGGTCAAGCTGTCTCTACTGCGTCATACTCACTAAATAAATCATAACTCGAGTTACAAAACTCAAAATTCAAATCCATAAAATTTTCCTGAAACTAGACTCATATTACTTCTTACTAATTGTTTTCTAGAATTTTTAGTCCAGCCAATTAGTACAGTTTATTAGTTAAAATTTCCCCTGTTATACAGCTTGATTGATCTGACCTCTGTTCACTACAAATTGAATTTCTCCCAATACACAATTCAAATAGCCATGAAATTTATTTATTTAAAAACTAGACTGAATAAGGAATCTATACATATAAACTATATTTCCTAATTAGTTTTTTAAAATTTGTAATGATTTTTCAAAGTTAGAATAGGGGATCACATAGTCATTCTGAGCAAGTCACGTACAAATATAAATATCTCAAAATATAGAGTTCCTTTACTTGCTCTGTTTCTTTTACATGAAAATAGACTCATTAAGATTTAAATTCATATCTCATTCACCCTCTAATTAAATTCCTACTATTTTTGGTGATTTTTCAAATTCACGTCACTGCAACTGTCCAAAGCAATATTATTGCTAATTCACTCTTTCACACTTTCTTTGTATTTAACGTCATTTAGCCTACATATCACAATTCACTTTCACCACATTTCATACATCACAAATGTAGGTTCATGATTACAATGTCACTATAAAATCATCCCGTTGAACAATTCGGATCAATCCTCGATATTTGGTGGTTTCAGCACGCAGCTCCACCATCATATTTCATATAATTCGTCTCTCTTGTACACATGGTGAACACTTAGTACCACCCATGTAACCTAGCCAATTTATCTCGTAGCGCTCTTGTCTACATGGTGTCCTTCACTTGGAATCACACATGCGACCTAGCTACATTTATCCTCTCCCGTAGCTCTCTTGTCTACATGGGATACATCCTGTATCACACATGTGACCTAGCTACTACATAGTATTTCGTAGCTCTCTTGTACACATGATGTGCACTCAGCACCATACATGTGACCTAGCTACATTTCATCTATATTATTCAATCTTTTCGAAAGTTCAACCGGGATTTCTCTCACTATTACTTATTTCCATTCTTCCAATAGTCGATTTATGATTCAAAATCAACTAAAATATATAAAATAGGCTGAAATACAAAAATGTAAATGAAGTTAATATATTATTTACATACAAACTTACCTCGGTGCAAAAATATGGAAATTTTGCAATTTAGTCCAAAACCTTTTCCTTCCCCCGTTCGAGGTCGATTCCACGCCTTTCTTGATCTATAACAACACATTTAGCTCATTTAACACTCATACTATTTATTTCAATCCAAAAATCACATTATACAAAAATTACATTTTTGCCCCCTAACTTTTACAAAATTATGATTTTGCCCCTAGGCTCGGAAATTTAATTTCAGCCCTTATTCTTATGTTTTATGACATGCTGAACATTTTTGTCTTCTATAACAACATCAAATTCTCACTCTAACATGTACTTATGAGCATTAGGTATTTTTACCGATTATACCGTTTTGCTCGTTTTTGCTAAAAATCGCTTAGAAAAGATCGTTCTCCTAACCTCAAACATTCATATTCTACCATAAAACATCAAAATACATGCATATCATTCATGGTTAAATTTTTAAACATAAACCCTAACTCGAAATAATGGTAGAAATAGGTAAATCGAGCTACGAGGATTTTAAAAATGTTAAGAACATTAAAAACGGGGCTTGAATGCACTTACTATTGAGCTTGAAAGCTTGGAAAAACCCTATCTATGATGTCTATGAGAGTTTCGGCCAACTTAATGAAGATGATACCAAATTTTGGCTTTGTTTTCCCATTTTATTAATTTATTTACCAAATGACTAAATTACCCTTCATTAAAAACTATGATGTTTTATCTTCCTTTAGGTATTTTTGTCCAAAATAGTATAATGGTCTAATTACTATACAAGGACCTCCACTTTAAAAACCCATTACTCACAAGTACTAAGTACCTTTGTGAACTAGAACACATATTTTACAACTTTTGCAATTTAGTCCTAAATATCAAATTGGACCCTCTATCGATAAAATTTCTAAACAAAATTTTCACACAGTGATGAAATCATGCCATAGACCTTAAAATGATAATAAAACTATTATTTCTATCTCGAATTTGTGGTTTCAAAACCACTATTCCGTTTTGGCCCTAAATCGGGCTGTTACAGTTTCCTCGTCGCGACTCAAATCTCTGTTTTGTGCTCGTCCAGACCTTGAATGTACATCATTGTGACATGATCTTTGGTCACACGAAGTCACGACATTAGGAGTACATCGTCGTATGTGTTGGGCGCACACCCATATTGAGAACACCTAGTGTGTTGCCCACCCCCTATTATATAGCTTTATTGGGCATTTTCTTGTATTGAGTATAATATTTTTTCAATCTAGTTTTAATTAATATAAAATCATATAATTATCGAACCCAAAATTTGTTTTCTATTCTCAAATTATTATTTTATTCAATTAAATTATTTTCTTAACTCAATTTTAATCTGTTAAAGTTATGGTTATTTTATCATATTAAAACCTATGAGTAAATAAATTTAATCATCTCATTTAGTAACCTTGCAATGACTTAATTAACTACTTAGATAGAGAAGTTGTGTGAGAGTATGACTAGTCAAAGGAAGTCATCGAATGAAACTATTTTCCCTCATTCTCAATATACTATTTCAAATACAATGGATGCATTGCATGATTTAGAAGATAAAATTCCCAAAAAGTATGTTTTGTGCTAATTTGCCACCAAAATGTTCTAAATCTCAATAAAAAAAGAGCTATTTTTGAACTTAGATCCAAATATTAAGATTTGGTGGCTTTAATGCTAGTATGATGGACAAGCTTCAAATTCATGTTTTTCGTCCTTGCTAGAAATGTCCTTGTATGGCTTTGAACCATTCCAACAACCCCATCATTACAAGGTCTTTAGGATTGTCAATTGTGATATGACTATGCTACCATTTTGCCTTTAAAAAATCTTTGTTATGGTATTTTGGATTGTATTTGCACATTTTAGTCAAAATTTGTATAACTAATATATGATGTTTTTTTTATGTATGGTATTCTAATGCTATACTTTTATTTAAATGTCTTTGTGTTGTATAAAATGTCACAAAATATGATATTTTTTCCATTTGTTTATTTTTTCAGGCAATAGATATTTTTAACAATATTTTATAAGAGTTTTGACGTGAATTATAATCATTATAAATTAAATGAAGAAGATTAACAAAAATAGCCACAATTGCTACAAAAATTGACAAAAATAATTATCATGAAATGGAAGACAATACAGTGGAGAATGTATAGTTACATCATGGTATTTATTTAACTAAACAACCATATATAGATTCACATTTACATGTCAAAATGGGTTGATGAAATATAAAATGGGCATGATGATTGTTGAACGAATAGTTTTAAGATGTCAAAAAATATATTTCGCTACTTGTTGCATGATTTACAAATAAAGTATGACCTAAAGCACATAAAAGTATCAATAAAAGAGAAGTTAGCATTAACATTGTGCATTCTTGGAAATGGAGAGTCGAACTTGAACACGAGAGAAATTGCAAAGATCTAAAGAAAATGTTAATCAAATTTTTACTAATATGTTGCATGTATTTGCTCAAATGGAAATAGACGTGATTAAACCTATTAAAGCTCAATTCAGAAGTACCCAATCATATTTGAAATGATGCTAGATATTGGTTTCACTTTAAGGTAAACTTTACATAATTTATTGTAACACCCTAAAATTAGGCTTCAAAGTTTTAAGGGTATTTTAGGGATTTTAGCTTTAGAGTGATCGAGAATTTCAAAAGCATGGTAATCGAAATTGTTTTCGTCTATGGCTTTTAGAAAATTAAAACAATTTTTGAAAATACGATTGAAAAGATCTTTAATTTTAAAATAAGGGCTAATTTGTAAAAGGGTCTAAATTATGAGTTTTTAAAAGGCAATTAAACCAAATTATAATTTTCACCTTATTTTCCCCTTTATATTCACAAAACCCACATTAGTCTTCTCCATCTTTTTATTTTGCCATCCATTTGTTCTCCTAACTCTTCCATTCAATTTTCGTTTCCAAACCTAAATTCATTTGATTCCTATCACTTTCTAAATCATTAAACCTCCATAAAATCCTAGAAAAACACCCAAAAACACCATAGATTCCTCCATTGTCAAGCTTTTGGATTTTTTGGGTTTCCAATCAAACATTTGGTTTTCTGTCATCTAAGGTAATGATTCAACTCCTAAATAATTTTAAATGTTATTAAGTCTTCAAAACCAAGTTTTTAGCCATTAAATCACATGTTTTGAATAAAAGCCGAAAATTGGCTCGTTAATGGTGGATTTTTGGATTTTGGGTAAAAATATGGTTTTAAAGTGTTTTCAATTAGTTTTGATAAGATTAAAAGGTTTTTAAACTTAGAAGTTTCGTTAAGCATTTCTTAGGTTTTAAATGAATTTTGTGAAAATTGCATGAACATGTCGAAAAAGTTGATACCATGAGTTGGGTGATTTTGTGTTGTTTAAAGGTTGGGAATTAGTTATAGGTGAATTATAAGATGAATGAAATTGGTTCTAGGCAGAAAGATTGAGTATAGGTCACGATATTTGAGTTTTAAGTTTTCTATATCGAAGGTTTCGGTCAAAAGAGAACCTAGCTTAGCATTGTGTTTTTCGATTGTTTGATATGAGTCTTTGACTAAATGTTGATTTTTTTGTGTGATTTACTTTGTTGAAGTGGTGGAATCGATAGGACCTTCTACGAGTAGAGATAAAGACAATGAAAAGCTAGTTTAAACTTTCAGCTTTTTGGCGAAAACATAATTTATGAGTGTTTGGAATAATTGCTTGTGGACATGATTCAATGTGTTATTTGGGAATTTAGTAGTAGCCTAAACCCCTACTCTAAATTTTGAGTGTAAGCTTCCTTGTACTCATGATTATCTTGTGGAATATGTGCTTGTTCTATCATGAAAATGTGAACTGAAATGAGATGTTGTATATGTGTTATATGTTCATGATTATTGTTGTGAAAGAGTATATGTAAGCATGTCATTCGTGCTAAGTGACAGTGATAATATTATGCAAATGATACAAATGTGCAGTGGTAGTCAACGAAAATCGGTAAGTAATATGTGTGTTTAAATACAGATATTTTGGCCTTGTGATACTTAAGACCATTGAATATTGTTGGCATGCCATAGGATTGTAAGTACTCACCTATATGTATATGTGATTAGGGGTTGAGACCCTGAGACATGTTTGGAGAGATAAGGGAATGTGAGCTAAGCTTCATTCAATGGGACATGTTTAGTGTGTTGGAGAGTGTTAGCTTTATGCTTCACTTTTGGGACATGTTTGACTCTATGAGTATATATGGTGTGTTGGAGATTCATTTATCCGATAAGTGGTGATAGTGCCCACTTTTACGTTTAATAACTTAAGTGTTAAATTATCTCAAACTATCATAAAATATGAATATGTATGTGTTGTGATATGTGCTTATATGATATGTGACTATTATTGAAATTGTCTATAACTATGTTTGTATGTACTATGATGTAATATGAAAGTGTATGCAATGACTTAGTAAATAAACTGTTAATCGTGTATGAGTAAGTGAAATATGATTATAAGTTGAGACTATCCTAATTGTGCTATGTATGTGTTCCACTAATGCTTGATGACATGTTTGCAGAGTAGCTATTCTAGGCATTCATTAAGCTTGTTAAGCTCACTTACTCCCTTCTTAAACCATTGTAGATTAGTAGCATCTCAGTGTAAGCGGTGTGGTTTTGAGGGGTGATTCCAAGCAAGTCCATTTCAGTTATTTTGTAGGTGTTATTGTTTTGGTTATATTTTGGAAATAAGGCAATATGATAGACTATATTCTAGTTTTTACTATGATTTTTAAGTTGTTTACATGTTATTTTGCTTAGGACTTATAGAATTTCAGTTTGAATTATTATTTTCTTGCTCGATCATAATTATGATGTTTTGGAATGTTACTTCGGATATTTTAGTGACCATTTGATGAAGTGAATGATACATGATGATTAGACATTAGTTGGTATGAATTATATGCTTGTAATTGTTGTATTTTTGATGTCTTGAGTAGAGGTATCGATATTCGGATTTTAATATCGATACCTCCATGATTTTTGATAGTGTAAAAATTCAGTAACGTAATTTGAAGAATTCAGTAATGTAATTTGGTATCAATACCTTATCACGAGTATCGATACTCAGAGCAAAATTATCGATACTTCTTAAAAGGTACCGATAATTTTTGTGACTTTGGCTTTTAAACATGAAACAGTAGCAACTTTGGTATCAATTTTCCAAGTGGTATTGATACCACTTAAGGGAAATATCAATATCTATGTTCCAGTATCGATACCTACATGACTTGTTTTGAAATTTTGGTAAATGAACCCTATGCATGTTTAATTATTATTATAAGACTATTTGATGTATATTTAGCATGTAATGATGATAATACAAAAGAGGTTTCTTCTAGAATGAGCTTTTGTTTGTTGTGTATGACATGAGACGGTGGTGTGGCATCTTGATATTTAGGCTCGGCGACCAGGCTAGGTATAGGGTGTTACATTTTTATATATATTTGAATAAAGTTTATTTCTATTTTTTATCACATTAATTGTATTTATTTTAAAAGATTGTATTAGGGCCATAGATGGAACACATATAAAACCATGCATTCAGCCTTCTCGACAAATATCTTATATTAAAAGGAAAGGTGAATTAACATATAGTATTATGGTAGCTTGTGACTTCAACATGTGCTTCATTTTTCATTTCTTGGTTGGGAAGGAACAACACATGATCATAGAATTTTTTCCAAGTTGATGTGGAAGCCCAAGATTGAATTTTTAATAGGCCAAATAATCAATTTGAAGTTTTTGACTCTTTCTTGCATCCTAAGTAAACTCTTGCAATAGTAGCTTCTAGATCAAATTTCTTGTATTCAAATCTAAAAATTTCCAACAAGAATTAGATGATAAATCAATAGACAATAAATAATTAAAAAACTAAAGCAAAGAAGAAAGAAGGTGAATGGTGTTGATGACAAATAGTTGGATAGATAGCCTAGCCTTCTTTTGTGAACTTGCACCAACAAAGATCTATATTGGCCTTTAATCAATCCTCCTAATTGAATTGAATTAGGCAAGCTGAAATTATGATGAACTTCCTCCACTATCTTGAAGAATTTGAAAACTAGTCTTGTAAGAAAATCTCCTTTGGAGTATTTTATTAATAAAAATCAAGCGAAATACATACTATAGTGGTTGGTCATACTTTGCTATTTATAAACATGTCTAGATCCTACTTGAACCCTAAGTAATTGCTAAACCTCTTAAGACTTAGTCAAACTCTTCTTAATCTAAATATTAAAAAATTATAAATAAATAAATCCAAAAAATACATAAAGCTTAATAAATACATTATTAGCCTTATATCTAATCGAAATTAAGCCTTAGAATTGACCCTAATATGATTTAAAAGCTAAACAAAGTCTAAAACTAATCATTCTTGCAATAAACATGTCCAAAATTTTCTGCTTCTGTTGTCTTCACTAAAATGATCATATCTTGAGTTCTTGTAGATGAAATGAGGTGATTCAAATTTAGGGATGGAAAAACCCAAACTACTCGATGGATTCTGAATTGATCCGCCCCGAATGGAGCAGAGTTTTTCTTTTGAAAGTTGGATGCAAGGCAAGCGAGGTGGATTTTTGGTTTTTGATAGTGAGTATAGAGCAATTATGGTAATTTTTTGCCCTACATCAATTAGCTCTACTATATGAAATTACCATTTTATCCTTGTAAATATCCATAAATTTTATGTTTAAATGTTTTTTTGAAGAGTATGTTTAAATATTTACTTGACTTTAAAAAGACTGAAACTATTAGAGGTAAGTAGAAAAAATTAATGGACGTGATATTGCACGTTGCATGAAAACATGAATAATAAGCCTTTCTGTCTTAAATGGCAATCCACATAAGCGGCATATTCATGAAGTAAAAGTGCCTGTAATTGTTCTATATGAGTATAGAAATGACGTTCTTTGCCATTCAACTGAGTTGATTTGCGATATCATCTACTAATTGATCTATAAGCTAGAGTAATGTATCCACCAATCATGGAAAACTAATCAAATCCCTTTTTCCTTCCACTTATAATCATTAAGCCATTTAATCACTCAAATCTAATAGTGATAAAATTTTTCATCCTTTACAATTTAGTCCTTTTAAATTAACTATCTAAATAGTAAATTTTCTTAACAAAACTTTAATACAACCTTAATAACACACTGTAAATATTTATAAAATATTTACAGCTCGGTTTATAGAAATGAGGTCCCAATACCTCCTTTTCTAAAACCACTTAACCTTAAGGTTATACCACTTGAACATATTTTTTCTTCCATTTAACCAAAAATCATTAAATAAAATTTTATTATCACATCATATATTATTTGTAAATATTAATAATAACATTAACAGACTCACACGTCAGATTTGTGGCCTCGAAACCACTATTCCGACACTACTAAAAATTGTGTTGTTACAAACTAAGTATTCAATAATACAATGTCTAACTAACATATTCTTATCTCTAATTTTGGTGGATGATCCCGTGATTCCTTCATTAGTTTATACATTAACCCTGCCCATCAAATGGGTCAATTCCTTTCCTTCACAAGGCAGTTAAACTCGCCCATGAAAGTTTTTCATTTTTACTTTGGCAGAATGCCAGAGCTACTACTCTAATTCCGGAGTTCTACTCCAATAGTAATCATGGCTTATCAATCCTACTCAAATAAGGCTGTCAAGGAACTGAGCTATGACTAGTTCTACTTTTGTGAAGGTTACACCCTAATGGGTAACATTTGGCAGGAAATCCTACCTTGAGAATCTTAAAGGATTCTTCCTCCTCTCAATGCCAATAGGTGTCCTACCTACATTAATGGATTTGAATAGTTCCTTACCCTTCATTAATTTTTTCTATGATTCCCCACACTCTCTCTTAGTTATAAATAACCAGAATGCCAAGGGGAAATTGTTGGGAAATGTGTCCATATTGTAGTAAACATGTAATTGATTTCTTTATATTTGAATGATGAATAAATAAATAAAGTTAATTTCACATTTCATTATTATGCTTTTTTTTTGTCTTTCATGTTTTTCATGTATAGCGAAATTGTGACAAACAAATATTAGCTCATTAATTGCCTAAAGTTCAAACTGATGATAAGTGGCACAATAAGAAAGTTTACATTGTGAAAAATACAACTTACTTCAGTAAATTATCTAAATGAGTCTGTAATCCTATAGAATAATCAAAGTGAGCATTTGAGTCAAATACTTAAAAGGATTATTATGTTGTCTACAATTCTAATTAGGGAGATAGCTAGTCTTGACTATTGGAGGTAGAGACATGGATGTATTCATTGAAAGAATGATACATTGGACTGGACTCAAGATGAATTAATTCTAAATCCGTTTGTAAACTAATTCAGTTGTGACGTTCATGGTGTGATTTACCTAAATCCTGAGTTTCTCATTGACCATGTGTATTTAACTCATGTGCTTTGATATAAGTAGAGGCTTATGCTCCAAAGATGATCGAACTCATAGTTGGTATGTTGGGTACATGACTTGTGTATGGCATGGCTTTACTAGTGTAACACCCCTTACCCGTATCCAATGCTAGAACAAGGTACGAGGCGTTACCGGACTTAAACTTAAACAAACATTCAAAATCAAGACATGAATTTCCACTAAAATTTAAAACTTTTCAAAAATATTCATATTGTCCCTTAAACGAGCCCACGAGGCCCAAAACATACATTACGAGTGGTTCGGGACTAATCCAAGAACTTTAGAAAATTTCACAATACTTAGAAATTTTTTTCACCAAAACAAGGGTCACATGCCCGTGTGGCTTGGGACACACCCGTGTGGGTAGACTATGTGGTCACACATGCTTGTGTCCCTAACTCGTGTAACTCTCTATTTATGATGTCATCAACAAATTGCAGTCACACGGGCAAGTTACATGCCTAAGTCTCAAGGCCGTGTCCTTCATACGGCTAAGACACACGGTCGTATCTCATACCCGTGTACTCGATACTGAGCATTCTGTTTTGCAACAATTTAGGTGAAGTGGACACACGGCTGGATCACACGCCCATGGGGTTGACCATATGTCACACACGGCCGAGACACACGCCCGTGTGTCTACCCGTGTGGACAAAAAAAGGCTATTTACCAAGCCATTTCGCCACGTGTGGACCAAAAAAAGGCTATTTACCAAGCCATTTTGCCACCCTTACTTGTACATATCTACACAACATCACATGGCACAAATTCAATCATGTAAGATCAACCAAACCATTCAAAATTATGAACATCACATACCAATACCATATCAAAATTTATCATACACAACATTTATCATGCCATAAATCATTCATGTCAATTTCACCTTCATTAGGCTTCATTTAACTACTTTCTAGTTATCAAATTATACTCAAATTCTTTATCTCATCAATAGGTCGCATTACTAAACATTTCACATTCATGCCATAAATCACATTTGCAAACAATTCACATTCACCATGCATACCATGCTCATATCACCAAAGGCATTGACATATATATAAATATACTTAGGCTTACAACCATGTTGCCAATATAAGCCAACTTACATGGCCAAATAGCAAAACAAACCTTTGACGATTACAAACCATTACATTCGCTAAAATCATAATGACACATATGACCAATACATGCCATAAACTTAAAATACTTGAATTCAATAATGCCAAAAATTGATACCTTGATAGTGTGATAGGATCTCCGGTGATCTCCAACTCAAACTAGTTTAATAACTTTATAAGATAAGGGAAAGGAAAATGAGGTTAAGCTATATAGCTTAGTAAGTCCGTATGAAAATAATAAGCAACTCTTATTAGGTATTTTATCAAGTTCAACAATTTAAACACAAAATAATACCAATTACTATAAATCTCATAGTTATAATTTTATTCAATCACGATGTTTACTCTATTAACTTATAAGCAATAATTTAACATATCTTGGCATTAGTCTAACAATCGAAATCTCTCTTTCATAACATATCACAGCATTTAACAAGTCATTTCAAACCTCATAGTAAACATGCACATTAAATATGAGTATTCACATTTCAAGTATATATTTTAACATTTTTCAATTGTTCCAAGTTCATATCTTATCATACTTCCATAATCATTTTAATTGACAATAATACCAATATTTCCTTTTTCTCATATCCGATAGATTGCAACTTAGGTGAATAAAACACGCTATATCATAACTCAATTTGGCCCGAAAGCCAATCACATGGTCTTCAACCAAATTTATCATGAATTTCATACATCACAAGCATAGGCCAATAATCACAAGGTTCGCAAAATCATTCTCGTGGACATCATGAACTCACAATTTCATAAAGCCAATGCCTATAAACTTTACGCACATACCTGTACCAATTCATAATACTTACATGCTATTTCTCTTCTTTGACATACTAGTTAAATTACCCATTGAACCACTTGTAATACTAAAGGATACTCGGGAGTCCCGTACACTCGATACCATGCCAATGTCATTCCCAGATATGGTCTTACATGTAATCTTGTATCAATGCCAATAGCCTAGCTATGGTCGTACACGAAATCTCATATCGATGCCATATCCCAAATATTACACGAAGTCTCATATAGATGCCATATCCCAAATATGGTCTTACACATAGTCTTAGTAACCGTAATGTCATTACATTTGTATCCTATCTATTCCTAAGGTTCAACTAGGATTTCACTCTTGTTGAACTTTTTTGAACACGCTCAATGATCATTCATAATTCATACAATAATAAAACATTTGAAACATAATTAAAAACAATGCATTATTTGCATACGAATTTAACTCGACATAAAAATGGCAAAAAGGACCTAACCGTCAAATACTAGTTTTCCCTTGTTCTAGGTCCGAACCTCATTTTTCTTGATCTATAATATAAACATTTAACTTATTTAATCATTATACTATTCAAATTAGCCCAAAATCACATTATAGAAAAAATTATATTTTTGCCCCTAAAGTTTAACATTTTTACATTTTAGTCCCTAGGCTCGTAAAATGATTTTCATCGAATTTATTCATTACCCAAGCCTAGCAAAATATTTATTGTACTCATACCAGCCCACATTTTTCATTAAATCACACTTTTACTGTAACAACCCGATTTAGGGCCTAGTTAGAATAGTGGTCTCGGGATCATAAATCCAGTGTCAAATAAATTATTTTAATATTATTTTGGAGTCATTGCATGTTTATATTAGTGTATGAAAAATTTGGTGAGTTAATTTTGACTTTTGTGAGCCCAATAACGGAAAAAGACTAAATCGCATAAGTGCAAAAGTCCTTAATTAATAGCTAGAAGTGTCAAATAGTTAGAGTTTATAAATTGAGGGTCTTTAAAGGGCAATTATACCCTATAGAGATAGCTTGGCCTGCCATAGGAGACAAATTGAAGAGAAAGTCAAAATTAGGTAAGTTTTAGTCACTAATTTTGACTAGTTTTGATATTAAAATAAAACAAAGGCCACATCCTCTTTATTCTTCTTCTTCACTGGTTTTTACCAGCCTATGAGGGTTTTGAAGCTTGAAATTTTCAGCAACTTATCATCTCTAGAAGTAAGTGATTTTCATACCCTTTATTAAAGATTTTTACATTTTTGAGACCCTTGAAGCATAAGCTTTCAAATGAGGGGACTATTTTGCAAATGGTTGAAGGTATAGGGTCTTGCCATGAGAAAATATAGGGTGTTTTCTGAAATTTTATGGAAGAATATGAAGCTTAGTGGTGCGATAAACAACTTTTGTGAAAGGATTTTCATGAAAATACCTAAAAAGGACTAGTTTGCATAAGTTGTAAAATAGATGATAATGTGTAATATAGTGGGAATTTGGAGTTTCTATAAGAGTAAAAAGGGTTCGGCTAGGCTTAAGATGCGAAGAAATTCGATAAAAATTGAATTTCGAACCTAGGGGTAAAATGATCATTTTGTCAAAGTCTAGGGGCAAATTGGTCATTTTTCCAAAGTATGAATTATTGGATGCTTAGATCGATAAAGTGACTAAAAAAGTGCATTTTGTTATTATAGATTAAGCCGAATCTGAACCTAGATCAGGGGAAAACCAAGCAATTAGACTAAACTGACTAGTTGCCTACTTTTTGTAATCCAAGTAAGTTGTATATAAATAATGCAACTACAATGTTAATGTATGTGTTGAATTGTACTTGAAATTTAATATAGCTTGATGGTAATAAAGATAGTAGTGTTCCCTTTTGAACCTAGGAAACAAATCGCATATCCATGCCATGACATATAGGTTACTGTTGGCTAGTGTAAGACATGTCTAGGACATGCATCGGCCACATTATGAGAGCCAGTGTAAGACCATGTCTGGGACGTGTCATCGGTATTGAGACGAGTGCTAGTGTAAGACATGTCTGGGACATGCATCGGCCTCGAGATGTAAGCTAGTGTAAGACAAGTCTGGGACATCCATCGGCTACAAGATGTGTCAGTGTAAGACCATGTCTAGGACATGGGATCGGCATAGATATGCTAGAGCTTGTGTAAGACCATGCCTGGGATATGGCATCAGCACTTTACCCACGTTTGAGGCTTAATGAATATCCGGTAGTGTTCCGACTGGTTCAACGGTGAAAGTTATGAACTTAGGCTATTGAGGAAAGTATAACTGTGTTGTGAGTGGTATAGGTACCTAATTGTTATGTATAAAATGTGAGCTCAACGTATTTGCTATGTGATTTGTATGGATAGTGATGAGTAAGTTATGCTTATGCCCTCTTTTGTATCATGAGCTTGTTGATAATTGGTAACGTTGTTGTATATTTATTTTATATGCAACTTACTAAGCTATATGCTTACTCCCTTTTCATTCTATTTTCTTATAGTGCCGCTTACCTAGCTCAAGGATCATCGGAAGTCTGAGATATCGATCACACTATCAATCGAAGCATTCGGTATAGTTTGATTTATATTTTTGAAATGGCATGTATAGGGGATTAGACTTGTGCTTTGTGTTATTAGTAATTTGGCTAAATGTGTTGGCTTAGGATAAATGCCCTATTTTGTATTAAGCCTCGAATGATGGCTAATATTCATTTTGATTTATATACAAAGATGTTATATTCATAGATGAGTAAAATGCATACATGAATGTTGTTTTTTGTGGTCTGATTTGGTTGCATAAGATAGCCTTGTATTGGTTTTGGTTGCTAATGTGTAGGTTGTGTACGTAAGGGTGGCATAGAGGCTTGGTAAATAGCCTTATATTGTCCATACGGGTGGACACACGGGCGTGTGTCTAGGCCTTGTATGACACACGGTCTGCCCCATGGGCATGTGGACCGGCCGTGTGTCCCCTGCACGTAAAAATTTCAAGTC
Organism: Gossypium hirsutum; assembly: GCF_007990345.1. Classification (NCBI taxonomy): domain Eukaryota; kingdom Viridiplantae; phylum Streptophyta; class Magnoliopsida; order Malvales; family Malvaceae; genus Gossypium; species Gossypium hirsutum. Next base: position 17,578,283 of record NC_053431.1, on the reverse strand, counting down.
AGTATGCATGGTAGTAAACACACAGGCAGAGACACGATCGTGTGTCTCAGTTGTGTGATAGACACGGCCTAGCACACGGGCGTGTGTGATAGTGATACACGTGATAGGTTTTAAATATTTATAATGAATCATTCTTCAAACCAACTATTATCACGATGAAGGCAAGTGTACCTATCGAACACTAGTATAGCTTTAGCAAGACCGGATTATCGAACCCAAAGGAACTAAAAGTACTAGTAATGATTGTCTTTTTATTATCTAGCCTAAGAATAATGGGTTTTGTTTATCTAACTAATTAACTAAACTAAGAAATCACAGAAAATAGAATTGGGGAATTACTTTTGGAAAAATGATTGAATTAAGACAATACCTAAAGAAAAATCCACCTAGACTTCACTTGTCATTTGACTCTGAATTGGACGATTTATTCATTTGACTTGATCCGTAGAAATCCCTAAGTTACATTATTATCCCTCTCGAGACTAACAACGTCTAACCCTAGGTTGAATAATTGAAATCTCTTTCTAATTAACTCCCTAGGGTTGCATTAACTCGATCTATGGATCCCCTTATTAGGTTTCACCCTAATTCGGCAAAATCTTTTAACCCTATCTTTAGGCACTCAATCAACTCCGTTTAATTATGACAAATGTACTCTTAGACAGGGTCTATTCCTCCTCTAAATAAGAGCTTAACTTGAATCAATATCCTGAAATATCAAGACAAGAATTAAGAACACATAATTAAGAACAAGTCAAATATTTATCATACAATTCAGATAATAATAACAAGATCTGTCTTAGGTTTCATTCCCCTTAGGCATTTAAGGGTTTTAGTTCATAACTAAAAAGGTAAACATCTCAGAAGAATAATGAATACAAAACATAAAGAAAAACCCAAAACTCCTGAAGGGAAATTGAGGGGAGATCTTCAGTATTTATGATGAATCCGCTTTTGAGATGGATCGATCGGCTTTCCTTGAGTAGTTCCCTGCTTCATTCTCAATGTGTCCCTTTTTCCTTCTCCTATAGGGTGTATTTATAGGCTTTAGAACGCCTAAGAACCCTCAAAATTGGCCTTTTCTGAATTGGACTTAATTTGGGCTCGATAGGGACACGCCCGTGTGACATGCCCCTGTGCGATTACTTCAGTCTGTAGTCAAGCCTGTTAAATAGGCACGGGCATGTGGTCTACTCGTGTGAGTCGTGCTTTGATTCTGCCAAATTGACACGGCTATGTTGTCTGCCCGTGTGAGGAGGTCCAGGCCGTGTTGATTTCATACGTTAGCCCATTTTCTCCGTTTTTGGCCCGCTTCTCGTTCCTTTCACTCTTCTATGCTCATCTAAGTATAAAATATGAAATTAAGGCATTAGGAGCATCGAATTCACCAATTTTAAGGAAACATCATCCATAAAATGTGCTAAGCATGGGATAGAAATATGTATAAATTATAGTTTATCAAATACCCCCACACTTAAGCATTTGCTTGTCCTCAAGCAAAATCCTCAACTCATAATCAAAATAAATTCTTCTTAACGTATAATTTCTATCGATAATACCTCAAAATAATCCATAGGTAATCATACATTGAAATTTTAACCGAAAGAACATCAAAGTTTTAAACATTCCAAGTTGAGTATTTTATTATGAAATCAGAGGTGTCTCCCTCATCTATGTAATTACCTTTGATTCAAAATATCGCAAAGTTTCACATCCTCATTCAAGATTCACTCAAATCACTTGAGGTGTTTAAGGACAATAAATGAAGCATTCAATAGTCAATAATGAAAAGTCATTACAATAGGCTTACATGAAAATCAAATCTCCACCACTATAAATTGAGTTGAAACATCAATCAAAAGGTCTTTAGAGGGTTGTAACGTAGCTTTGGTTAGAGGGTGTGGTCACAAACTGAAAGAAAGGGTTAGAATCGAGATTGAATTGAAAAATTGCCTAACTAGAAAAATGACTAGTCATCAATTGCGTACAACAGAGCTTTTTCTCGAAATATGAAATTTAAATACTGTGGCTCAACAATACCGAATTACTACTAATATGTAAGTATGAATATTTTTTTAAGAACAAGTCAGCTACATAGAAGAGCAAAACAAAGCTAAGCAATTAGTTCAAATCAAATCTCGACAAAAATAGGGATCAAATTAGGGGATTTCAACAATAATGGTTTATGGGTTAATATTGAGGGTAAATCAATTAATGGCTTGTTAGGCTCAAGGGGGTTCACTAAGGGTTAATTGTGAAGGTAGGCTTTTATAGAGTGAATGGGTTAAACCTAAGTGCCTTTATCATCTTGACATATCAACTCAAATGGTGTCGTCTTGACATGCATAACCAAGCAAGTTCTAGAATAACAAATCAAAACTGATGTACTCATAATGAAAGTGAGCATGAAAGAAATAAAATATGCTCTAAAGGCTCAAGATCTCACAAAAATTATGGCTTTTTAATATTCAAACTTATGAATTTCAACTCAAGATAATACCTAAACTTAAGGAAACAACCTAAAAGTTTTTAATTCTTCAAAAATCAACTTATCATGCTCGATTCCTTAATGTCTTAAAGTTTAAATAATCAATGCATGAATGCCTATGTTTTAATTTAAGAAATATCAATAAAAATCATAAATTAATTAAAATTCATTCTAATAGTTATATGAGTGATTTACGTGAGAAAAAGACAAAATTTAGGGATTTCTAATGATGATATAAAAGACCCCCCACACTTAAGATGTACATTGCCCTCAATGTACAAAGATGGATATGTGAAAAAGAAAAATATATAATCATAAGGTAGGGAGAGAAGTGAAACTTCCTGAATGATGAATGAGTTCCTTGAACTGGAGTTTTGGAGAGTAATCGGCGTGAAAGTGGAGGAGGATACTCCGGTGGTGTTAGAGGTTCATTAGTCCATAAGTCCTGCGCCAAAAGAATATTATATCTGGTGGTAGCTATGGTCGTGGTCGAGCAGGACATGGCAGTCGTGGAGAACCTTTCCCAGTGGAGTTTCAAGTTCCTGAGTAATAGTGAGCTTTGGAACTCTTTCTGACTATGATAAAATCAGGAACTCTTTAAGAGGTATACTGAAGCATAATTACTCGTAATGAAATAGCCGAAGAATAAAAATTGTAAAAACTCAGGATAAAATAGTATTAAAAGGAAACAATAAAAAATAATTTCAAAAAAAATAAAATAAATAATAGGCATTTATAGAGAAATTGGGGCATACAATCGTGTTCTAAGCTCAGCTCGTGCGTTTCGTAATTTTTGAAATTAGGCACATTGGTGTACACGGCCATGTTGCAAGGCCGTGTCAACCTCCGTTCACTTCTCCCACGCTCGTGTATGCAGGCGCATGCCCGTGTTAAATTGACAGGTTTACCCACGGTTTCAAAACACGGGCGTGTTGTACGCCTGTGTTATTTTGGCAGTTTCGCCCACGGCCATGTCGCACGGCCATGGCTACTTATCGCATCCCGTGTTGGAGAAGAAATTTTTACCCTATTTTCACACGGCCGTATCGCACGGCTGTGTTGCATCCCATGGTATGTGCATGGCCTACGGAACACCCATGTGCCTGGCCGTGTCTGTGTGGTAAACCTGTATTCAAGAGCTCCGTTAGTAAGTTAGGTACTAAAATTTAAAGAAGTTAATATAGTTAGTGCTCGGGTTGCCTTATGAGAAATGCTTATTTATATTCTAAGCTTGACTTACCTCTCCATTGAATGGTCATGGTGGTTTGAGGAGTTTATACTCCTCATTCCTGCTACGAATCTCATCAAAATAAGGTTTTAGGTGGGTATTGTTTACCTTAAAAGTGTCGAACTTGGGATGATCTTACCTCAACTGTACGGAATGGGAAAATACTAAGTACCGTAAGAGGAATTTCTTCATTCGGTTTGGCAGTGACAATGTGAGGATCTGCGGCATGTAATAAAACATTATCTCCAACCTTTAGTTGATTTGGAAAAGTATTGAGCTTGTTCTGACGTAACTTTGGTTTATCGTGTGTTCTCGGTTTATGTGTCCGCCATTTATCTAGCTCCTCGATTTGTAGCCTTAGTTCTTCATAAATAGGTCCTCTACTATTGCTTGAAAATGGCTCATGTACTTCCTTCAAACTCATTTCCTGCAAAGTGGATTGCACCATATTGTCAGTTTTAGTAGAATGGTTTAGACAATCACCTTTAATTTTTGATGTGTTGCCAGAATTGCGAGCTTGAAGGGTGATTGTTTCGTCTCCCACATGAAGTGTGAGCTCACGTGTGCCAACATCAATAATCATTCTAGTAGTTGCTAAAAAGGGCCTTCCTAAAATCAAAGGAGTGTTGCTATCCTCTTCTATGTCTAGAACAACGAAGTCAACGGGAAATATAAATTTATCGATTTTAACTAGCACATCTTCAATAATACCCCTAGGAAATCTTATAGTTTTATCTGCTAATTGAATGCTCATCCTAGTCTGTTTGGGTTTCCCAAGACCTAGTTGTTTAAACATTTTGTAGGGCATGACGTTAATACTAGCCCCTAAATCAGCTAATGAATTATTAACATCTAAACTACCAATTAAGTAAGGAATTGTAAAACTCCCTGGATCTTTCAATTTTTTGGGTAGTTTATTCTGTAGAATAGCTGAGCAAACTGCATTTAGCTGCACATGCGAAGCCTCATCCAACTTTCGCTTATTTTCCAAAAGCTCCTTTAAAAATTTCATTGCGTTTGGCATCTGTGATAGAGCTTCAATAAACGGTAAGTTAATATGTAATTTTTTTAAGAGTTTAAGGAATTTACCAAATTGTTCGTCTGAATGGTCTTTCCTTGTCGCATTGGGGTATGGCATACAAGGTTTATATTCTGTACTTACCGGCTTTGGGTCATTTTGGCCGACCTCATTCTTACCTTTGCTTACCACCGTTTCTGGCCTTGGTTTTGCAACTAACCCTTCCTCATCTTGAATGGCAATCGCGTTGAGTTGCTCCCATGGGTTAGATTCAATGTTGCTTGGCAGGCTACCTTGTGGTTGTTTGGAAATTAACTTAGCGAGCTATCCAATCTGAGTTTTGAGCCCTTGGATTGATGCTTGTTGATTTTTGAGTGCTGTCTTAGTATTCTGAAAATGAGTTTCTGACACCAAGATCAATTTGGTTAGCATCTCCTCAAGGTTCGGCTTCTTTACTTACTGGTAAGATGGTTGTTGAAAACCCAGAGAATGTTGTGGCCTTTGATTTCCTTGACCGCCCCACAAGAAATTGGGATGGTTCCTCCAACCTACATTATAAGTGTTACTATATGGGTTATTTTGGGATCTAGAGTTATTGTTACCCATATATTGGACTTGTTCCTCCTCGATGCTAGGGTTGAAGGGTTGATATTCTGTGCATGCTCCTCCTCCATTCAAATCGCACCTCATCACTGGATGTACCTGAGTAGAACTATACAAACCGTCAATCTTTTTTATTTAAAGTTCTACTTGGTTAGATAGCATAGTAACCGCGTCGAGGTTGAAAACACTGGTTGCTTTCATCGACTTTGTTCTCATAACTTGCCACTGATAGTTATTCAGTGACATCTCCTCAATAAATTTCTAACCCGAGGATTCAGGCTATTATGGAACGTTTGAACTTGTAGCCAAAGCGGTAACCCATGGTGAGGGCACCTTTTTAAAAGGTCCTTGTATCTCTCCCATGCATCGTAGAGTGTTTCTAAAGCCATCTGCACAAAATAAGAAATATCATTACGTAATTTGGCTGTTTTAACCGGTGGAAAATATTTTAATAAAAAATTTTCGGTCATTTGTTCCCAACTAGTGATTGACCCTCGTGGTAACTAGTTAAACCATTTCTTAGCCTTATTCCTTAACGAAAAGGGAAGCAACCGAAGTTGAATGGCGTCATTAGATATGCTATTAATTTTAAAGGTATCGCAAAATTCTAGGAAATTTGCCAAGTGAGCGTTGGGATCCTCGTCCTGCAAACTATCAAATTGAAAAACCTATTGTATCATTTGAATTGTGTTAGGTTTCAGTTCAAAATTATTTGTAGCAATAGCAGGTCTAACTATACTTGACTCAGTTCCTGTTAAATTAGGTTTAGCATAATCATACATAGTGCGCGGAGCAGGATTTTGATTAACAGCAATTGCAGGAGGTAGCTGATTTTCTCGGTTTTCAGCTATCTCCTCGGTTGTGGTTTGAATATCGTCCTCTTGCTCATTCTCTGTGTATCTTAAGCTTCGCCTTATGTCTCTTTGGTTTTTGCAAACTGTGCGGTCGATCTCACTGTCAAAAAGTAATGGTCCTAACAGGTTTCTTCTAGTCATAAACTACAAGAACCTGTCAGGAAAAAAAAGGAAAAAGAAGAATTAGTAATAAAAATTAGAATAAAATTTAAATTGCAGTAAAAGTAAATGGCTAAAGTAATAAAAATCGAGTGTTTCTAATATCTTAGTTCCCTGGCAATGGCGTCAAAAACTTGATACGTGATATTCGTGACAGGTTTTAAATATTTATAACGAATCGTTCTTGAAACTAACTATTATCACGATGAAGGCAAGTGTACCTATCGAACAGTAGTATAGCTTTAGCAAGATCAGATTGTCGAAGAATAATAGGTTTTGTTTATCTAACTAATTAACTAAACTAAGAAATCACAGAAAATAGAATTGGGGAATTACTTTTGGAAAAACGATTGAATTAAGACAATACCTAAGGAAAAATCCACCTAGACTTCACTAGTTATTTGACTCTGAATCGGACGATTTATTCATTTGACTTGATCTGTAGAAATCCCTATGTTATATTATTATCCCTCTCAAGACTAACAACATCTAACCCTAGGTTTAATAATTGAAATCTCTTTCTAATTAACTCCCTAGGGTTGTATTAACTTGATCTACGGATTTCCTTATTAGGTTTCACCCTAATCTGGAAAAATCTTGTCACCCTATCTCTAGGTGCGTGATCGCGATTTTTGTGTGACAGGTTTTAAATATTTATAATGAATCATTCTTGAGACCAACTATTATCACGATATAGGAAAGTGTACCTATCGAACAATAGTATAGTTTTAGCAAGACCAGATTGTCGAACCCAAAGGAAGTAAAAGTGCTAGTAATGACTGTCTTTTTATTATTTAGCCTAAGAGTAAAGGGGTTTGTTTTAACTAACTAATTAACTAAACTAAGAATTCACAGAAAATAGATTTGAAGGATTACTTTTGGAAAACGATTGAATTAAGACAATACCTAAGGAAAAATCCACCTAGACTTCACTTGTTATTCTGACTCCGAATCGGACGATTTATTCATTTAACTTGTTCCGTAGAGTTTCCTAAGTTATGTTATTATCCCTATTCAAGACTAATAACGTCTAATCCCTAGATTGAATAATTTAGACTTTTCTCTAATTAACACCCTAGGGTTACATTAACTCGATCTATGGATCCCCTTATTAGGTTTTACCCTAATCCGGCAAAATCTTGTCACCCTATCTCTAGGCGCGCAATCAACTCCGCTTAATTATGACAATTGTACTCTTAGATAGGGTCTATTTCTCCTTTAAATAAGAGCTTAACTTGAAACAATATCCTAGAATATCAAAACAAGAAATTAAGAACAAGCCAGATATTTATCATACAATTCAGAAAATAATAACAATATTCATCTTAGGTTTCATTCCCCTTAGGTATTTAGGGGATTTAGTTCATAACTAAAAAGGAAAACATCTCAGAAAAACAATGAATACAAAACATAAAGAAAACCCAAAACTCCTGAAGGGAAATTGAGGGAGATCTTCAGTCTTGATGATGAATCCAGCTTCTGAGTTGGATCAATCGGCTTCCCTTGAGCAATTCCCTGCCTCATTCTCTGTGTTTCATTTCCTCCTCCTCTAAGGTGTATTTATAGGCTTTGGAATGCCTAAGAATCCTCAAAATTGGCCTTTTTCTAAATTGGACTAAACTTGGGCTCGGCAGGGAGACGCCCGTGTGGCACGCCCGTGTGCGATTGCTTCAGGCCGTGATCGAGCCTGTTAAAGAGGCACGGGCGTGTGGTCCACCCATGTGAGTCATGCTTTGATTCTGCCAAATTGAGACAGCCGTGTGGTCTGCCCATGTGAGGAGGTCCAGGCTGTGTTGATTTCGTACATTGGCCCATTTTCTCTGTTTTTAGCCTGTTTCTCGTTCCTTTTGCTCTCCTATGCTCACCTAAGTATAAAACATGAGATTAAGGCATTAGGAGCATCGAATTCACCAATTTCAAGGAAAAATCATCCATAAAATGTGTTAAGCTTGGGGTAAAAATATGTATAAATTACGGTTTATCAAATACCCCCACACTTAAGCATTAACTTGTCCTCAAGCAAAATTCTCAACTCATAATCAAAATAAATTCTTCTCAACTTATAATCTCTATCGAAAATATCTCAAACTAATTTATGAGTAGTCGTACATTAAGAATTCAACTAAAAGAACATTTGAGCTTCAAACATTCCAAGTTTACTATTTAATCATGCAAAACTTAGGCATCTCCCCTTATCTAAGTGGTTACCTCGATTCAAAATCTCACGGAGTTTAACATCCTGACTAAAGATTCACTCAAATCACTCGAAGTGTTTAAGAACAATAAATGAAGCACTCAATAGTCAATAATGAAAAGTCATTACCATAGGCTTGCATGGAAATCAAATCTCCACCACTATAAATTGAGATGAAACATCAATCAAAAGGTCTTTAGAGGGTTGTAATGTGGCTTTGGTTAGAGGGTGTGGTCACAAGCTGAAAGAAAGGGTTAGAATCGAGATTGAATTGAAAAATTGCCTAACTGGAAAAATGACTAGTCATCAATTGCGTACAATAGAGCTTTTTCTCAGAATATGGAATTTAACTTCTTTAGCTCAAAAGATCACTACTACTAATATGTTTACATTTTTTGTTAAGAACAAGTCAATTTACAAAAAAGAATAAAACATAGCTAAGCAACTATTCCAACTCAAATCTCGACAAAAATAGGGATCAAATTAATTTAGGGGATTTTAACAATAATGAGTTATGGGTTAATATTAAGGGTAAATCCATGAATGGGTTGTTAGGCTCAAGGGGGTTCACTAAGGGTTAATTGTAAATGTAGGCTTTTCATGGCATAAGTGGGTTAATCCTAAGTGCCTTTATCATCTTGACATATCAAATCAAATGGTGTGGTCTTGACATGCATAATCAAGCAAGTTCTAGAATAACAGTTCAATACTGACGTACTCATAATGAAAGTGAGCATGAAAGAATTAATAGATGCTCTTGAAGGCTCAAGATCTCACAAAAATTATGGCTTTTTGATGTTTAAACTTGTGAATTTCAATTTAAGATAATACCTACACTTAGGGAAACAACGTAGAATTTTGAATTCTTAAAAATCAACTTATCATGTTTGATTTTCTAGTGTCTTTAAAGTTTAAATAATCAGTGCATGAATGCCTATGTTTTAATTTAAGATATATCAATAAAAATCATAAAATCAATCAAAATTTATCCTAAACATGATATGAGAGCTTTTCAAGAGAACTAGGCAAACATTTAGGGATTTTTCTGATATAAAAATGAATACCCCCCACACACTTAAGATGTACATTGCCCTCAATGTACAAAGATAGATATATAGAAATAAAAATAAGATAGGGAGAGAAGTGAAACTTCCTGAGTGATGAGTGAATTTCCTTGAACTGGAGTTTTGGAGAATAATCGGTGTGAGGGTGGATGAGGATACTCAGGCAGTGGTAGAGATTGATTAGTCCATAAGTCCTGCGCCAAAAGAATATTATATCTGAAGTTGGTTATGATCGTGGTCAAGCAGGACATGGCAGTCGTGGAGAACCTTTCCTAGTGGAGTTTCGAGACCCTGAGTAATAATGAGCTTTGGAGCTTTTTATAATTGTGATAGAATCAGGAACTCTTTTAGGAAATATATAAGGAAGGGTAAGTACTCAATAGGAATTAGCCAAAATTAAAAATTGTAAAATAATAATTATAAGTCCTAATAAAAATAAGGTGAAAGAAAAATAAAAATTCGTCTTAAAATAAAATAAAAATAAAAACATAAAATAGATAAAAGTTTTTAAACATCTTCACCGCTAAATGGTTCGCGAGGTGGGGGTGGCGATGAGGTGTGGAAGTGCTGAAAAATCTGGTGTAGTGTAGCATCAATGTGATCGAAGCGCTGAAAATGTTGCTGCTCAAATCGATTTAAGCGCTCAGAGATGTCAGCGTATGAAGCCATCGCATGAATTGGACGAGAGGGTGGTGGTGGCTGAGACTGTGGGTCCTCATGCTGTGGAGGGACATCATCAGTAATGTCCTTGGGGGCCTCCTCCTCGGTAGATTAGGTGAGACGATATTAAGGAGGGTAGGTTCCTAGGTGCTTTTCGATCATCCATATGCTTAGCATGCTCGAGATGCCTTGTGGAGACATCTGGCCAATGAGTGTCAAGGATGATTCTTGGGCCGCGGTGTCAAGGAGTCCAAAGTGTCGAGCCAACCGAGTAACATAGGGGCCAATGGAGATGACCCCCTTCCTATGTCGCTCTGTCTGGTGTTGAATGGCGAAGGCAACGAAATAAGAAAGGTTGATGACGTGCCCGTGCGACATACACCATAGAAAGTAGGCGTTGTGAGTGTTGACGATGCCAGTACTCTCTCGCCTCCCCGTTAACGTGTGAGCCAAAATGGCGTGTAGGTTCCTCAGGGACGGAGGGAGAACCGATGCCTTGGAGCGGCTAGGATTGTAGGAGGCAACGCCAGGGGCCAGGGCGTCCCAGCACTTTGAGGGAGAATGATGGATGTGGCGGTTGAGAGCATCTAAGCCATTATCCTCCTTGAACTCCTCCGTATATAAGCCCAGTGCAGTACCGAATTTCGGGACGCTTAGCTGGCGGACTAATCCACCTACGTGAAATTGGACCGTGCCGAGATCATCGTAGTTTGTCATTACGGTCTGAAAATGAAACGTTGAGCATAGTTCCATCATGAGCTTGAGATATGTTGGCTCGATGATCCCAAAGAAAAGCTCCCAAGGGTCGGTGGTTAGGAGGGCCCAAATTGCATTAGCCAACTGAACTTGTTCTACTGCAGCCCAGTCGGTGCAGCAGCCTGCAATTAAAGGTCGGGCCCGGAGTATTTGGAAAAGTTCTTCTTAGGGCCCGATGGGGAATCGCAGGAAAGGGTGGTGAATTTTTGCGGTAGGACCCGAGGAAGATGACGCTTCCTTCCTTTTCTTTGAAGCAGGGACGACGACCTTTTTACCACATGAAGATGGCATTGGATACCTGTAATAAAAAAAACATAATAGTAGGTAAATGAATTTGAAAAGGAGAAAGCCATGAATTTGAACTAACAATGTAAGCCAAAACTACTAAGACTAACCAAAATCAACCAAAATAATCAATTGCATAGCATAACTTCGTGACATTAGCATGGTAATAGCATGAGAATAAGCATAGTAATGGCATGGGTATGATAATAAAATGAGGCTTTCCTAACAACTCGATTCAACATGAAATGTTATGATAAATAACCTAAGAATGCAAATTAAATGATAGAATAATGCACAAAATGAAAATATTATGAGAAAAATAAAGATTATTTTGATGATAAGCATTAGAAATAAGTAAAATAGAAGTGAAAAGAGTAAAAAAAGGCTAAGGGAGAGAGATTGGGCGTCAAAATTGGAGTGGGAAGTGGCACACGGGCGTGGCAGGAAGGGCGTGTGGACTTGCAGCGGCTAGGGTTAGGGTTTCTAGGTGCAGAAGATAATGAATAGTGCAGCCTATTTACAGATTTTGGGGCACACGGCCATGGAACACGCCCGTGTTCCCCAATTTTCTCCCGTGTAATTCGTGAATTTTAAATTTCGGCGCGTCTGAAAATTGGCCCACACCCGTGTTCCTTGGGCGTGTGGGTGCACACAGCCGTGTCGGTGCACACAACTATGTCAGTCCACACAGTTGTGCCGAATGGCTGTGTCTGTCTTTGTTCACTTCTCCCACACCCATGTATGTAGGCCTACGCCCGTGTTAATTTAACAGGTTCGACCACGGGTACTTGGCATGGGCATGCCGCACACCCGTGTTAATTTGACAGGTTCGGCCATGGTTTCTAGGCACGGTCGTGTCGCACGCCCGTGTTGTTTTGGCAGGTTCGCCTACAGCCATGTCGCACAGCCGTGGCGATTTATCGTAGCCTGTGTTGGTGAAATTTTTGCCCTGTTTTCACACGGCCTAAGACACGCCCGTGTGCTAGGCCGTGTCTGTGTGGGAAAACTTTATTCAAGAGCTCCGTTAGTGAGTCAAGTGTTAAACACTAAAATTTAAAGAAGTTACTACAGTTAGTGGTCAGGTTGCCTCTCGAGAAGCGCTTATTTATAGTCTAAGCTCAACTTACCTTTCCATTGAATGGTCATGGTGGTTCGAGGAGTGAATACTCCTCATTCCTGCTATGAATCTCATCAAAATAAGGTTTTAGGCAGGTATTGTTTACCTTAAAAGTGTCAAACTTGGGATGACTTACCTCGATTGTATCGAATGGAAAAATGCCAGGTAGCGTAAGAGGGATTTCTTCATTTGGTTTGGTAGTGACAATGTGAGGATCTGTGGCATCTAATAAAACTGTATCTCCAACCTTAAGTTGATTTGGAAAGGTATTGAGCTCATCCTGGCGTAGTTTTAGTTTATCATGTGTTCTCAGTTTATGCATCTGCCATTCATCTAGCTCTTCGATTTGTAGCCTTCGTTCTTCATGAATAGGTCCCCTACTATTGCTTGAGAATGGGTCAAGTATTTCTTTCAGACTCATTTCCTACAAAGTAGGTTGCACCATATTGTCAGTTTTAGTAGAAAGGTTTAGACGATCACCTTCAATTTCCGATGTTTTGCCAGAATTGCGAGCTTGAAGGGTGATTGTTTCATCTCCCGCACGAAGTGTGAGTTCACCTGTGCCAACATCAATAATTGTTTTAGCAGTTGCTAAAAAGGGCCTTCTTAAAATCAAAGGAGTGTTGCTATCCTCCTCTATGTCCAGAACAATAAAGTCAACGGGAAATATAAATTTATCAATTTTAACTAGCACATCTTCAATTATATCCCTAGGAAATCTTATAGTTTTATCTGCTAATTGAATGCTCATCCTAGTCTATTTGGGTTTTCCAAGACCTAGTTGTTTAAACATTTTGTAAGGCATGACATTAATACTAGCCCCTAAATCAGCTAATGCATTATTAACATCTAAACTACCAATTAAGCAAGGAATCATAAAACTCCCTGGATCTTTTAATTTGTTGGGTAGCTAATTCTGCAGAATAGCTGAGCAAACTGCATTTAGCTCCACATGCGATGCCTCGTCCAACTTCCACTTATTTGCTAAAAGCTCCTTTAAAAATTTCATTGCGTTTGGCATCTGTGATAGAGCTTCAATAAACAGTAAGTTAATGTGTAATTTTTTTAAGAGTTTAAGGAATTTACCAAATTGTTCATCTGAGCGGTCTTTCCTTGTCACATTGGGGTATAGCACATGAGGTTTATATTCGACATTCACTGATTTGTTTTTATTATGACCTACCTCACCTTGACCTCTGCTCACCACAGTTTTATGCCTCGGTTCTAGCTCAGGCTCAACGAATCCTTCTTCATCTTGAACATTAATTACGTTGAGCTGTTCCCTTGGGTTGGGTTCAGTATTACTTGACAAGCTACCTTGTGGTCGTTTGGAGATTACTTTGGATAGTTGGCCTATCTGAGTTTCGAGCCCTTGGATCAAGGCTTGTTGATTTTTAAGTGTTGTCTCGGTATTCTGGAAACAGGTTTCTGATGCCTAGATAAATTTAGATAGCATCTCTTCAAGGTTTGGTTTCTTTTCCTGTTGATAGGGTGGTTGTTGAAAACTCGGAGGATTCCGTGGCCTTTGATTTCCTTGACCGCCCCACGAGAAATTAGGATGGCTCCTCCAACTTGCATTATAAGTGGTACTATATGGGTTATTTTGGGATCTAGAGTTATTGTTACCCATATATTGGACTTGTTCCTCCACGATGCTAGGGCGGAAGGGTTGATATTCTGTGCATGCTCCTCCTCCATTCGAATCGCACCTCATTACTAGATGTACCTGAGTAGAACGAAGTAAACCATCAATCTTTTTATTTAGAAGTTTTACCTGGTTCGATAGCATAGTAACCGAATCGACGTTATAAATGCCTTCTATTTTAGTTGGCTTAGTCCTCATACTTACCACTGATAGTTATTCAGTGACATCTCTTCAATAAATTCGTAAGCCTCTTCAAGTGTTTTGTTGTTGATGGTTCCCCTGGCTATTGCATCAATCATCGGTCTTGTCGAGGGGTTCACACCATTGTAGAATGTTTGAACTCACAACGATAGAGGTAATCCATGGTAAGGATACCTTCGCAGTAGGTCCTTGTATCTCTCCCATGCATCGTAAAGAGTTTCTAAGTCCATTTGCACAAACGAAGAGATATCATTACGTAATTTGGCTGTTTTAGCCAGGGGAAAATATTTTAATAAAAATTTTTCTGTCATTTGTTCCCAAGTAGTAATTGACCCTAGTGGTAACGAGCTCAACCATTGTTTAGCTTTGTTCCTCAATGAAAAAGGGAATAACCGAAGATGAATGGCATCGTTAGAAATGCCATTAATTTTAAATGTATCGCAGAATTCCAAGAAATTTGCCAAGTGAGTGTTTGGATCCTCATCTTGCAAACCATCAAACTGAACAAATTGCTGTATCATTTGAATAGTGTTAGGTTTTAGTTTAAATTTATTCGCAACAATAGCAGACCTAACTATACTTGACTCACTTCCTGTTAAAGTAGGTTTAGCATAATCATACATAGTACGAAGAGCAGGATTTTGATTTGCTAGTTCAACGAGTATCGTAGGGGGTAGCTGATTGTCTTGATTTTCAGGCATCTCCTCGATTGGGGTTTGAATATCGTCCTCTTGCTCGTTCTCTGTATATCTTAGGCTTCGCCTTATTTCTTTTCAGTTTCTACGAGCTGTGCGATCGATTTCTTTGTCAAAAAGTAGTAGTCTTGATGGGTTTCTTCTAGTCATAAACTATAAAAACCTGCCAAGAGAAAGAAAGAAAAAAATTAAATTAATAAATAATAATAAAAATAAAATATAATTAACTTGCAAGAAAAATAAATGGCTAAAGTAATAAAAATTTAGTGTTCCTAATATCTTAGTTCCCCAGCAACGGCGCCAAAAACTTGATTGCGATTTTTGTGTGATAGGTTTTAAATATTTATAATGAATCGTTCTTCAGACTAACTATTATCACGATGTAGGCAAGTGTACCTATCAAACAGTAGTATAGTTTTAGCAAGACCGGATTGTCAAACCCAAAAGAATTAAAAGTACTAGTAATGACTGTCTTTTTATTATTTAGCCTAAGAATAAGGGGGTTTGTTTTAACTAACTAATTAACTAAACTAAGAATTCACAGAAAATAGATTTGGGGGATTACTTTTGGAAATCGATTGAATTAAGACAATACCTCAGGAAAAATCCACCTAGACTTCACTTGTTATTCTGACTCCGAATCGGACGATTTATTCATTTAACTTGTTCCATAGAGATCCCTAAGTTATGTTATTATCCCTATTCAAGACTAATAACGTCTAATCCCTAGATTGAATAATTGAGACTTTTCTCTAATTAACACCCTAGGGTTGCATTAACTCGATCTATGGATCCCCTTATTAAGTTTCACCCTAATTCGGCAAAATCTTGTCACCCTATCTCTAGGCGCGTAATCAACTCCGCTTAATTATGACAATTGTACTCTTGGACCGGGTCTATTCCTCCTCTGAATAAGAGCTTAACTTGAATCAATATCCTGGAATATCAAAATAAGAAATTAAGAACACATAATTAAGAACAAGCCAAATATTTATATACAATTCAGAAAATAATAACAAGATTCGTCTTAGGTTTCATTCCCCTTAGATATTTAGGGGATTTAGTTCATAACTAAAAAGGAAAACATCTCAGAAGAATAATGAATACAAAACATAAAGAAAGCCCAAAACTACTGAAGGGAAATTGAGGGGAGATCTTTAGTCTTGATGATGAATCTGGCTTCTGAGATGGATCAATCGGCTTCCCTTGAGCAGTTCCCTATCCTTCTCTATGTCTCCTTTCCTCCTCCTCTAGGGTGTATTTATAGGCTTTGGAATGCCTAAGAACCCTCAAAAATGACCTTTTCTGAATTGGACTAAACTTGGGCTCGATAGGGACACGCCCGTGTGGCAGACTCGTGCGCGATTACTTCAAGCCCTGGTCGAGCCTGTTGAAGAGGCACGGGCGTGTGGTCCACCCGTGTGAGTCGTGCTTCGATTCTTCCAAATTGACACGGCCGTGTGGTCTGCCCGTGTGAGGAGGCCAGGCCGTGTTGGTTTTATACATTGGCCCATTTTCTCCGTTTTTGGCCCGTTTCTCGTTCCTTTTGCTCTCTTATGCTCGCCTAAGTATAAAACATGAAATTACGGCATTAGGAGCATCAAATTCACCAATTTCAAGGAAAAATCATCCATAAAATGTGTTAAGCATGGGGTAAAAATATGTATAAATTACGGTTTATCAGTGCGCAATCAACTCCGCTTAATTATGACAAATGTACTTTTAGACAGGGTCTATTCCTCCTCTGAATAAGAGCTTAACTTGAATCAATATCCTGGAATATCAAGACAAGAGTTAAGAACACATACTTATGAACAAGTCAAATATTTATCATACAATTCATATAATAATAACAAGATTTATCTTAGGTTTCATTCCCCTTAGGTATTTAGGGGTTTTAGTTCATAAATAAAAAGGTAAACATCTTAGAAGAATAATGAATCCAAAACATAAAGAAAAACCCAAAATTTCTGAAGGGAATTTGAAGGGAGATATTCAGTCTTGATGATGAATCCGGCTTCTGAGATGGATCAATCGGCTTTCCTTGATCCGTTCCCTACTTCCTTCTCTTTGTGTCCCCTTTTCCTCCTCCTCTAGGGTGTATTTATAGGCTTTAGAATGCCTAAGAACCCTCAAAATTGACCTTTTCCGAATTGGACTCAATTTGGGCTTGATAAGGACACGCTTGTGTGACAAGCCAGTGTAACAAGCCCATGTTGGATTACTTCAGGCCGTGGTCAAGCCTGTTAAATAGGCACAAGCGTGTGGTCCACCCGTGTGAGTCGTGCTTCGATTCTACCAAATTGACACGGCCGTGTGGTCTGCCCGTGTGAGCAGGTCCAAGCCGTGTTGATTTCATATGTTGGCTCATTTTCTCTATTTTGGCCCGTTTCTCGTTCCTTTCACTCTTCTATGTTCACCTAAGTATAAAATATGAAATTAAGGCATTAGGAGCATCAAATTCACCAATTTTAAGGAAAAATCATCTATAAAATGTGCTAAGCATGGGATAGAAATATGTATAAATTACTGTTTATCAGTGTGCCTTGGTCGTGTGACATTTTGGGGATGCTAACGTCAAAAACAGAATGTCCATGTTTTTGCACACAGGTTAGGACACGGGCGTGTCATGGCCATGTGAATGACACAGGCCAGGGACACGGGCGTGTGCCAGGCCGTGTAAAAACCCTTGTAGGTGTGCATTTAGAATTAATTCTACACGAGTGGAGAACACGGGCGTGTCCCTATATTGCTTAGGCTGTGTGAGCCACACGGGCCATCAGTACGACCATGTCGAAATGACCACACGGGCGTGTTACCCTTCCACACGGGCGTGTGTCCTGTTTCAATGGTAAAATTTCAATAAATGATTTAAGGACCCGAAATGGTCCCGAATAGTTTTAATGGTCGATTAAGGGCTCGTAGGCCCATAATAAGGAGTTTAAATTAGAAATTGTAAAAGTTTCGAATTGGGCCGAGTCTTGGTGACATGGGAACATTTGTGTGCATGAGATAGAGTTAGGTAATGCCTCGTACTCCGCTTCGGCATGGATTGCGGGTATGGGGTGTTACATTTACTACTTATTTTATAACTTTTATAAATAGGTCCTTTAGGCATTTTCATCTTAAATCACTTAGCACAAGTCGATCAAACATCAAACTTGTATAATCTACCATTAAACATCAAAATACACAAATATCCATCATGAGTAAAATTTTAGACTTTGATAATGTCTTAAATTAGTGGTAGAAATAGATAGATCATGTTGCAAGGATTTCAAAAACATAAAAATCATTAAAAATGGGGCTAGAACAGACTTACGATCGATTTTGGAAGCTTGAAAACCCCTAGCCATGGTTTCTCATTGTAAAATTCAGCCATGGGAGAAAGATGGACAAAATTTGGCTTTTTAATTCATTTAATTACCAAATTACTAAAATGCCCTTAATGAAAATCTTTCGAAACATACCTAACCATGTCCATTTTTGTCCGACAACGTAACCAATGGTCTAATTACCATTTAAGACCTCCAATTTAAAATTTCATAGCAATTAGACACCTCTAGCATGTAGAACTCAACTTTTGCACTTTTTACAATTTAGTCCTTTTGACTAAATTGAGTCCCCAAACGTCAAAATTTTTGAACTAAAATTTCACAAAATCATTCTATAAAATTGTAGACTATAAAAATATAAGAAAGATAAAATTTTCTATGTCAAATTTGTGGTCCCGAAACCACTGTTTCAACTAGACCCAAAATCAGACTGTTACAACTAGAAACAATGGAATTCATAGCTCGATTAAAAAACTAACGATATCCTCTTATTGGCATTGTGTGGATTGATAAGTATGGGACATGGCCACGGGTTACTTGTTCTCGAACGATCTATTTATCATAGTCACTTATTAATAGTGGTTGTATTAATCATTAAGAAGACACAATGTTGACAATGAGATAAAATAAGATTGTATTGAGTGAACAGATTTAACTTAAAGGAATTAAGGATATCATATGAGGGTAACACCAACATGACGAGGTCATTAGAAAAATGTAGTTGGATAAATTGCTTTCGTAATAAAATAAGTAGTTTTCAATCATGAAATTTCTTATGGGCTGACTCTATGATTAAGTAAATTGTGAATTATCGAAACGATGCTTTTAGACATAATTTCAATTACTAGAGTCTAATTGTATATGTCCGATTGATCTCTTAGCTAGCTCAACAAAAGCTCAATCGGATTGCATTTGAATTAGAAGAAAATTCTACTACTTTGGAAATAATTTAATTGAGTAGATTTATTCGATGTAGAATTAAATTAGACAGTCGTGAGAATTGTTCAACTATATAATTTGATTAAAAAAATTTCTTGAAAAATTAATTTTGGAAAATCTCAATGATTTTTGAGAAATTTAATTTTGATCAAGAAAAATTAAATTAATCAAATTAATTAAAATAAATATCATATTTTTGGAAATTAATTTTTAGGTCATACAGTAGGCCCAATGGGTAATTAAACTTTGAAAAATAGACGTGAGATCGAAAATTGGATGCAAAAACCCAAAACCCAGACCGAGACCCAAAAACTGGTCGAACGGGCATAGTATGTGAAACCAAGTCAACGGTCCAATTGGTGGCAGGACCAAACCGGTCAAGCCATCACTCGCCTAAACCAAAATGACTCGGGGTGTCATAAGGGTGTCGCACCTACAATGACGCCACTGAGCACGACGATGCCGCCGTCGGTGACGACAGCATTCCAGTGGCCCGCTGGTGGTCCGTCGTGGGTTAAGTAATAGAGGATTCACACTCCTACTGGGACTCTACTGGATAATTTCTTTTCGAATTAACTATTCTAATAATATTATTATTTTAATAGATTTAATATTTATCTTATAGATAAATATTCTATAAATTTAATATTAAAGTGATTAAGTCTAATCATAGTTGAACTCTTCAAATTCTCCTTGTATAAAGTGAGTCATAGGTAATTATTTTTCAAAACTTGAATTCAAAAGAAAGTTATAGAAAGAAAATTCTCTAAATAAATTATTTCAAAAAATTTCTAGAGATATTTTTCATATTTACAACTTGACCCTAAAGTTTCAAGAAATTACAAAATTTCCCCACTGGTAATTTTCGTGAAAAAATTTCTAATTTGAAGCAAGCTCACACTTGGCAGCACTCATCCTAGACGAATTGAAAAAGTACAATTTTGATTAAGTTTTCATTACTTTAGATATCACAACCAAGTTTTTTTTTGCAAAAAAATTTAATACTTTGGTTTTTCCCTTAAACTTATTTTCCGTTACATTTTCTAAACCTAATTTTCCAATAAAAATTCATCAGCCTATAGGTCTTTGGCTTGACCAATCCTCTCATTGCTTTTCACTTCTCTTCTCTCTATCTGTCTTTTTCTCATCTAGATACATCCATACGATGTAGTTCCCCAGCTACTCTCGACATAAAAATCTCAAAAATAAACCCTTCGTTCTTTGCCTTTCTTACCTACCCACTGGCTAATTTTTCATAAAAAGTATATGAAAAGTAAAGGTTCCTAGTTTAAAGGGCACACCACCAGACACTTCAAGGTGGTTTACCTACTACCCCGAGAAATTTATTTTACCCGTTTATTTTTATTCTCGATATGCATTGAGGGAAAGATCGATTGGGTGTCATTATCAGCTACCTATTTTTTTGCTGAAGAGGATATTTTATCGCAGGGGGTTATACACCTTATCTATTTCCAATCAATCAAGGAAAGGTTCTACCTCAAAAAATGGGGAAGTTCATTTCATCACATTCCTCGTTCCTCCCCAAGACCCAACTCATTGCGACTCCTACTATAACATCGTGGGGAGACCACATCAACATCATTTATCTTCCCATCTCTTTCCTTCTAGGGATCTATCTCCCTTCTTTAACAACCTAAATGACTTCCTTCCACTATCAATAGGTTGGGAGGAAAATCCTAGACTGTCCTCCAAAGTGGAAGCGAAGCTAAGAAGGCTACACTTAAGAGAGCATATATCCTGGCACACAATAACTTGTACAACTCCCTAGATTCATAGAAGTTTGTCCACTAAGGTTGGGGCTGATCTATGCTCTTCTCTCTTAGAGGCCTAAACTCAAACCCTCTATGGGTTAGTGAAAGAAAAAGGTCTGGTGAGAGTTGTACCTTGGTGAAAATGTGCACTTGAAAAATAGGGAGATTCCTAACCCTTAAGGAGTATACAGTGGATACCGAGTCTGGTGTCCAAGTGTACCTTACTCCTTATCTTTCCCGCCTAATCCTCATCCAAAACTGACAGAAGGGTCTACCTTGCCCAATTTCTTTTTTTGTAGCTAAGAGTTCCCACTATTATGGGTTCTTTTGATGCGAACCTCAGAACTCCATTCAAAGAATTACTAATGTCATCCTCAAGTTTGACACCCCTTTTGTAACAGCCCGAATATGGGTCTAGTCGAAACAGTGGTTTCGGGACCATGAACCTGACGCATAAAAATTTATTTTTCTTATATTTTTATGGTCTACAATTTTATGTGGAAATTTCGTTAAAAAATTTTGACGTTTGAGCACTAAATTTAGTAAAAAGGACTAAAT
Source organism: Gossypium hirsutum (assembly GCF_007990345.1). Classification (NCBI taxonomy): domain Eukaryota; kingdom Viridiplantae; phylum Streptophyta; class Magnoliopsida; order Malvales; family Malvaceae; genus Gossypium; species Gossypium hirsutum. The sequence continues at coordinate 17,556,712 of NC_053431.1, read as the reverse complement.
TGCAAAAAGTAAAAAACTTGAGTTCTAGAGGCTAGAGGTGTCTAATTGCTATAAAATTTTAAATTGAAGGTCTTTAGATGGTAATTAGACCATTTTTTAAGTTAGTGGACAAAAATGGACATGGTAGGGTGAAATTTTAAAGTTATGCCTAAAGGGCATTTCGATCATCTGGTAAATAAAGCCAAAATAACTAAAATAAAAGATGTACATCTTTCTAATTTCATCCCTTAGTGACAAAAATTGAAGGGTCTCCATATCTAGGGTTTTGTCCAACTTTCAAGCTCGATTTTAAGTCCATTCTTGCCCCCTTTTTAATGCTCTTTACATTTTTGAAGTTGTTGTAACTCGATCTACCTATTTCGAGCACTAATTTGAGGTATGATTGAGGTCTAGGGTTTCAACCATGATAGATATTTGTGTATTTTGAAGTCTAATGGTAGAAAATACATGTTTGGTGTTAGATAAACTACTTTTACTAAGTGATTTTTGGTAAAAATGTAAAAAAAAGGACCAATATGAAAAAGTTATAAAATAAGTAGTAAAAGTGTGATTAAGTGGATAATGTGGGCTGTTATAAGCATGAAAGAAGTTTAGCTAGGCTTGGGTTTTGAAGAAATGGAATACATTTCATTTTACGAGTCTAGGGACTAAATTGTAAAAATGTGAAACATTAGAGGCAAAAATGTAATTTTTCCATAATATGATTTTTGGACTGAATTGAAGAATGTGTGTATTAAGTAAGTTAAATTTGTTATTATATATCAAGAAAAACAAGGTTCGGACCTAGATCGGGGGAAAAACAAAGTGTTTGACGATTAGGTCCAATTCTACTATTTTTGTACAAAGGTAAGTTCGTATGTAAATAATGCATTGTTATATTTATTTTTTAAATGCTTTAATATTGTATGAATTGTGATTGACTCTTTGGATGTATTCGACAAAGTTTCAACAAGTGATAATTCTCAGTTGAGCCTTAGGAATAGGATAGGATACGAGTGACATGTCACTAGGAACCCATGTGTTTATGTGATCCGGGTGCTGGTCTTGTATGTCCTACCAGTGGCTGCGTAGTCCGACATGTGTTGTGGATACTTGATAGTTTGTGCGAGTAGCACTGTGTAACAGTCCAGTTTTGACCCTATTCAGAATAGTGGTTTCGGGACCACATATCTGAGTCAAAAAAATATTTTAATATTATTTTTTGTGCCTATTATAAGTGAGTTAACGCATGTGAAAATCTCGTGTGAGAATTTAATTGTTTGTGTGCTTAATTTAATAAAAAGGACCTAATCGCTTAAAAGGTAAAAGTTGTGTGCTAGATGTTAAAAGTAGCTATTTGACTTGGCCTTGTAATGAGAAGTCCTTATGTTGTAAATGGACCATTGAACTCATTAAATGACATTAGTGGACATTATTTGGTGGATTTTATAACGAAATAGTTAAGGTTAAAATAGTCATTTGTGTAATAATATGTTTTATAATAAAGAAAACATAAAATGGCTAGGCATTATCATCTTTGTTGGCCAATGATTTGAAAGAAAAAGAATAGAAAATATCAAGCCAGGGTTCGACTGAAAAATTGGTGATTAAGGTATGTATTAAGCTCGTTTTTTATGATTTTTACGTTTTTGAGATCGCTGCTTTATGTTTTATAAAGCCCATGCTTAAAATTGAGAAATTGATGATGATTTTGAAATGTTCCATTGATGAAAATATGAGTTTTGAGATGTTAGTTGATGAATTATGAAAGATATGTTTTGAGTTAACATATGTTGTCTTTGAAATTTTGATGAAATTGAGTAATTTGGGCTAAATTGTAAAAATGTTATTTAGAGGGACAAAAATGTGAAATAAATGAAATGTATGGACTTGTATGAGAGTCATGAAATTTTGGCTAAGCTTGTGTACAAGCAAATTTTGTGTATTTTGTGTATTTTGTGAAGTAGTGAATAAAGTGTCGAAATGTGAAAATGTGAGGGCTATTTTGTGAAATACCCTAATTGTGTGTATATGGATTGTTTAGAATAATTTGGTGAATAAAAGGATTAATTTTGGAAAGAGGAATTCAGATTTAGATCGGGGAAGTCGAAGATTGTAGAATAAGCGTTCGAGTCGACAACTTTGAGTACGAGGTAAGTTCGTACGTGAACATGATATTATAAGTACATGTAGCTGTTTTGATTATGCATAGATATATATATAATTAAGCTGGATGAATATGATGATGAATTGAAATTATTTGGCACTAAGTGTGCGACTTAAAATAGCTTTGGCTACTTGAGGCACTAAGTGTGCGATACCGACTTAGTTTCAGTTAATTGAGACGACACTAAGTGTGCGGAATCGTTCTAGCTTCGGCTAACTTTTGAGCACTAAGTGTGTGGATGTTTAAATTATTGGTGATCTCTGGAAAGTCTTAAAGTATTCGAACAAGAGGTGTTATTGAAAATGAATGAATATGATAATGTTCAGGTAAATATGATACCTATGTGGTAGATGATATTATGTTTATAAAGCTCATTGAGTTGGTAAGAATTTATGGATTGTATTGGTATATATTTGATAGATGAATTGAGAAATTGTAAACACTTAAATGTTGATGATTTATGTTTTATATACTGTTGATGATTTTAGTACGAGCTTACTAAGCTTTTGAAAGCTTACTTTGTGTATTTGCATTGTTTTATAGATATCAAAGCTACTGCAAGCTCGGAAATTGTCCAGGATCGTCACCACACTATCGAACTTCATTTCGGTACTTTTGAAAATTATATTTTGGAAGTATGGCATGTATAGGCTAGTAGTTTTGGAATAATGTTTTATGATATATGTTTAGCCATGTGACTTGGCTAATTTGTGATTGAACTTATGGTTGATCATGGTTCATGATATGTGATGATAATATGAAATTATGGTATGTTTTAGTTAGTAAGTCTTGGTAAGATTAACTTGAGATTGAATGACTGTAACACCCCTTACCCGTATCCAACGCCGGAACAGGGCACGAGGTATTACCGAACTTGAGTACTTGTAATCATTTAAAATCGAGACATAAAATTTCATCAAATTTTAAACTTTTCAAACATATTCAAGCTGTCCCTTTAAAAAAAAACTTACAAGGCCCATATCATGCTTTAAAACCTTTATATATCGATCAATAGTTTGATAGTATGATTTAACCTCCGGCGACCTCCAACTCAAGCTAACATCTGCGACATATTGAGCTTGGAAAGCTTGAAAACCCTAGCCATGGCTTCCCCCATGCTAATTTCGGCCTCCATGAAAGATGAGTCAATTTTGGCTTTATTTTCCCTTTTTATTTCTTTTAATTACCAAATGACTAAAATGCCCTTAAAGGTTTTTCTTTCAAATTTGTTCTATTCTTGCCCTTTTTTGTCCAAACAAAATATAATGGTCTAATTACCATTTAAGGACCTCCTCTTTAAAACCCTATTTCAATCAAGTACTTATGAATTAGAACACATATTTTGCAACTTTTGCAATTTAGTCCTAAAAGTCCAATTAAGCACTTGATCAGTAAAATTTCTTAACGATATTTTTACACAATATTTTAATCAATAAATAAACCTTAAAACTTAGTCGGAATAAATTTTTTGACTTCTAATTCATGGTTCAAAAACTATCGTTCTGTTTAGGCCCTAAATCGGGCTGTTACAGCAACTTCTGCAAATAAGCCCTAATAGGCAAATTAAACATGCAATCTATAAAATTTCTTATCAATACTCTAACACGTGCATCTAATCACTCGGTAAATCATAAAAATTAATCGAAATAAAATTTTCTATCTCTGATTTGTGGTTTCGAAACCACTATTCCATTTAGTCCCTATTTCGAGATGTTACATTTCTCCCCCCTTTAGGGATTTTCGCCCCCGAAAATCTTACAGGTAAAAAGATTCAATATCTTTTCTCAAAATTTCTTAAACATCTCCAAACAAATTTTCTTCAAAGCAGTACTTTCAAAATCACCCGACTATCAAATTGAAATCCAATATAACTAAATTTCAACTCTGTATGACCTCTATATTAATCGAAAACTATTTCCAATTCTCACATTTTCTTTCACTTTTTTTTAACCAAAAACTTTGCATTCAGCTATTAATACAGCTCAATCATTATTCTTCTGTCTAATTCTATCATTACTAAATCTACATTATCTCATTCACAATCAAAATTTATTTTTAAAAAAATCCAGCAATCATATACTTTAAGCATCATACCTGGATGAGTTAATTAACTAAGTCTAATCTTTCTTTAACTATAACATTTCAGAATTCAAAAAATCTTCATATTAACCTGACATCTTCTCTGCAATTGAGTTCATTTATTAAACCATTCTCAAATGCTATCACATTGTCAATTAATCTTATTGGAAGGGGGTGAGACTGTAACACTTCTAACTTGCCTCTTATATATATTCATGCATATAACTTAACACTCATCAATATATATATATAATTTTCTTCAAATAACTCAACATGCATATTCATTTTACACAACCCTCCTATCATCTTATACAAACAAATACACTTATACATGTGTTCATAATTCTCAAATAGAATTACTCATAACATTCATTTAATTTCACAAGTTACACTCATAGCATCACACAATTGCCAATCAACATGAACACTTATCATAATATAAACTTTCCCTTCATCTCATCTTTCATATTCCAAGAGAAATTCTTATTCACGACTCATTCATTATCACATAAACATCATGAACTAATACTTTTACCTTTTACGATCTCATTTCATCTTAATATTATCACAATTATATAATTCACTTTAGACAGGCTTACACACATATTCATATCTTAAAAAAAATGCACTCAAACATACATTCCACGAATTTGAGTAAATCTATTTATCACATTCACTTAGTCAAATAAGTTAGACACATAATATCATGTAAATGTCAAACGAACATGGATGAGTTTGTAACGATGTAAACTTTCGTTTCTTTTCACTTTTCTATATTTCTCCACTTATGTCTATTTCATTTTACACTTGATCTCACACATATCATCACAAGTCACCAAGATCAATTTTTAAGTACACCAATATATCCACCAAATTATATGAACTAAATTAACCCCTTTTTACACTGTCGATGGTAGCTCGGTTGGAAAACACTTCTGTCTCAACAGAACTATTTCATCGGGATCGGGAGGCATCACACTATCATAGGTAGTAATATGGAATGTATAGCTTAACTCTTACACATGCTAGGTTAGTCCGAGAACTGACTAAACCATAGCTCTGATACCACTAAATGTAACACCCCTTACTTGTATCCGACGCTGAAACAGGGTACGAGGTATTATCGGACTTCAGTACTTGTAATCATTTAAAATCAAGACATAAAATTTCATCAAATTTTAAACTTTTCAAACATATTCAAGCTGTCCCTTAAAAAAACTTACAAGGCCCATATCATGCTTTAAAACCTTTATATATCGATCAATAGTTTGATAGTGTGATTTAACCTCCGGTGACCTCCAACTCAAGCTAACATCTGCGACATATTGAGCTTGGAAAGCTTGAAAACCCTAGCCATGGCTTCCCCCATGCTAATTTTGGCCTCCATGAAAGATGAGTCAATTTTGGCTTTATTTTCCCTTTTTATTTCTTTTAATTACCAAATGACTAAAATGCTTTTAAAGGTTTTTCTTTCAAATTTGTTCTATTCTTGCCCATTTTTGTCCAAACGAAATATAATTGTTTAATTACCATTTAAGGACCTCCTCTTTAAAACCCCATTTCAATCAAGTACTTATGAATTACAACACATATTTTGCAACTTTTGCAATTTAGTCTTAAAAGTCCAATTAAACACTTTATTAGTAAAATTTCTTAACGATATTTTTACACAATATTTTAATCAATAAATAAACCTTAAAACTTAATCAGAATAAATTTTTTGACTTCAAATTCATGGTTCTAAAACCATCGTTCCATTTAGACCCTAAATTGAGCTGTTACAGCAACTTGTACAGATAAGCCCTAATAGGCAAATTAAACATGCAATCTATAAAATTTCTTATCAATACTCTAACACATGCATCTAATCACTCGATAAATCATAAAAATTAATCGAAATAAACTTTTCTATCTCAGATTTGTGGTTTCGCAACCACTATTCCATTTAGGCCCTATTTCGAGATGTTACAATGACATATGGAAGGAAATGCTTTGGAATAATATTACTTTATGTTTGGTATGAATTGGTAAGGTTATGGGTATGAATTTTTGGTGTCTATTATATGATATGAAAAGGGTTATGTTTTGGTGCTGAATTTGGCTGAAATGGTGTTATAAATATGTTAGTTTCCTTTGCTTGTAGGATGACCAAAATTGGGGTGGCAAATTGGCTATTTAAATAGCCTGTTTTTGTCCACACGAGCAAAGACACAAGCGTGTGTCTCAGCCGTGTGCGACATACGGCCATGTTGCACCGTCGTGTGTCCCCCTAGGGTACCTACAATTGTAAGTCAGGCTCGTACATGGGCTAGACACACGGGCATGTGGTCTGGCCGTGTGACCCTAATTGGTATAATGACGTCATAAACAGAATACCCTCTATTTTTGGCACGGCCTAGTACACGGCCAGGACACAGGCGTGTGTATAGCACAAGGGCTAGACACACAGACGTGTAATCTGGCAGTGTGGGCAAGTCAGTAGCTATGCCCTGTTTTGCCACGGCTTTGACACACGTGCATGTCTAAACCGTGTGAGGCACACGGCCTATTCACACGGGTATGTGACCTTTTAAAATTTGAAAATTCTTTTAAATTCTAGCACTTTTATATGTTGTCAATTTGGTCCTGAATGCATGTTTAAGCATTGTTTACTCGAATTTTATGTGAATAATGAATGTGAATGAATTACTTTCATTACTAATGAGATGGTATTTGATGTATGGTGGTTCTGATTCGAGTTATAATTCTAGTAATGCCTTTTAACCTATTCCGGCGACGGTTACGGGTTAAGGGTGTTATACACTGTGTAGCTACGTCCTGACTAACAGCTTGTGTGAGCAAGCCAGTGAATATCTCGAAAATGAGTCATTTGTATTATGAGATATGAGGTAGCTTTGGCTATATGTATGGCACTTATGTGCAAGATTTCTAAGTATCCGTTAATATTCTAAGTGTTCAACGGGAATGTCAAAGTTAAGAAAAATTATGGTTATGTTGTGAGTTGGTACAGGTATGTACGTAAATCTCATATGTAATGAGCTCTATGTGTGATGAACCCTTGGTTAGGTTGTGATTAAGTAAGTTATGACTATAAGATTTTAATAACATTTATGCCAATTTTAATCATGTTAATTGTATGTTAAATGTGTGGTTATGATGCTTATTATTTGCATAGGAACTTACTAAGCTTTATAGCTTACTTTCCTTCCTTTCCTTTGTCTTATAGTGTCATCAAGCTAGCTCGGGGATCAGAGACCATCGGAGATCCACTCACACTATCAACAAATATTTTGGTACCAATGAATTCAACATTTTGAGTTATGGCATGTAAAGGGGACTTGGTCATTTTGTTATGTGTCCTAATTGATTTAGCCAAACGTGTTGGCTTATGTTGGTTGAAAGTTTATTTTGTATAAGGCCATTTGAAATTGGCTACTTTTGGTATAATCAATTTATTTAATGATGTTTTTTTCATGGATGTGGGAATTTACTTGATTGAGTTGATAATTGTATGATATTTGTGCATGATAGATGGTAGCATGTGAATGATATGTTGATGTCTTGGTTGTGGCTAATTTGGTTGTATGTAAATGTTGGGATTGGTGCTATGTTGTGTTGTGTAGGTGCGTGCAACAAAGAGTGGCAAAATGGCTTGGTAAATAGCCTTATTTTTGTCCACACGGGTAGGCACATAGGTGTGTGTCTAGGCAATGTGTGACACACGGCTTGCCCCACGGACATGTGCTTAGGACGTGTGTTCCCTACACCTTAATTTTGAGAAATAGAATGCTCAGAATTGAGCACATGGGCAGAAATACGGGAGTGTGTCTCATCCGTGTGGATGACTGATAAACCTCAAAAGTAACATATTTTAATCGCATGCTTTGCATATCTTTGGATGATTTATCATAAGATTTAGTGAATTTGGTGCTCTTAATCTTTTAATTTCATGTTTTATATCCAGATGAGCATAGGAAAGTGAAAAGTGCAAGAAAAAGGCCAAAACGGACAAAATAGGTTTATTTCAGTGCTGCACATGACCTAGACACTTCCACACGGGTAATCCACACGCCCGTGTGAGACACACGGGTAGGCCACATGCCCGTGGGTCATGGCCGTGTCGACTTAAAACCATATCAAAATTGCACACGGCCTGAGCACCATCTCACGGGTGTGCCACACAACCGTGTCCCTGTTGAGACCTATTTTAATTCTACTCAGAAAAAGGCTAATTTTGGGCATTCCAAAGTCTATATAAACACCCTAGAATAGAATCAAATGGACATAGAGAGCAAGGAGAAGAAAATACTCGAAGACAGCCATTGGAATCAGCTCGGAAGCAAGATTACTTCAAGACTGAAGAAATCCATTTAATTTCTACCGAAGTTTTTGGGTTTCTTATGTTTTGTTATTTTCCTAATTTTGAGATGTTTTCCCCTATTGTTATGATCTAAAAACTCCCTAAATACCTAAGGGAGATGAAACCTAAGACAGATCTTATTATTATTTGAATTATATGATAAATACTTTTCTTATTCTTAGTTATGAGTTTTAATCCTTGCTTTAATATTCCAGGATATTAATTCAGGTTTTGATATGCTTATTCAGTGAAGCAAAAGTCCCTGTTTAAGAGTAGATCTTCCATAATTGAGCGGACTTGCATGCAATCCTAGAGATAGGATGGCATAAATCTACCGGATTAGAGTCAAATCTAATAAGGGAGTCCATAGACCGAGTTAATGCGACAATAGGGGTTTTAATTAGAAAGAAATTTCGATTAATCAACCTAGAGTCAGTTGTTTTTAGTCTCGAAAGAGATATTAACATAAGTTAGGGATTTCTACAGATTAAGTCAAGTGAATAAATCGTCTGATTCAAAAGTAATAAGTGAAGTCTAGGTGAATTCTTCCTTGGGTATTGTCTTCTCCATCGGTTTTCCAAAAGTATTTTCCAACTTTAATCTCTGTCGTGTTCTTAGTTAATTAGATAGTTAATCTTAATTAAAAACATCCCTTTAATTCTTAGGCTATATAATAAGAAGATAGTAAATACTAGTACTTTTAGTCCTTGTGGATATGATATTTCCGGTCTCACCATAACTTTACTACTGTTTGATAGGTGCGCTTGCCCTAGTCGAATTTTTAGTTAGTTTAGCGAACATCAAGTTTTTACCACCGTTGCCGGGGACTAAGATATTAAGAACGCTTGAATTTTATTACTTTAGCCATTTTTATTTTTATTGCAATTTAATTTTTTTATTTTAATTACTAATTTGTCTTTTATTTGCTTCTGGCAGGTTTTTATAGTTTATGACTAGAAGAAACCTATCAGGTCCTCTACTTTTTGACAGTAAAATTGAAAGCACAGCTCGTAGAAATCGTAGAGAAATAAGGCGAAGTCTACAATATATAGAGGAAGAGCATGAGGACGAATCCAATAATACTGAGGAGATGGCTGAAAATTAAAATAATCCATTGCCTTCTGTGGTTGCCACAAATCCAGTGAATCAGAATCCTACTTCTAGTACTATGTACCATTATGCTAAGCCAAATTTAACGGGGGCTGAATCGAGTATTGTTAGACTTGCAGCTGCTGCAAATAATTTTGAACTGCAACCTAACACTATACAAATGATTCAACAGTTTGTTCAGTTTGATGGTTTGCAGGATGAAGACCTGAATACTCATTTCGCCAACTTTTTAGAGTTCTGTGATACTTTCAAAATAAATGACATTTCTGATGATGCCATTCGCCTTTGATTATTTTCCTTTTCATTACGGAATAAGGCTAAACAGTGGTTGAACTCATTACCACGAGGGTCAATCACTACTTGGGAACAAATGACCGAAAATTTTTTGCTTAAATATTTTTCGCCAGCTAAAATGGCTAAATTGAGGAATGATATCTCTTCTTTTGTGCAGATGGATTTAGAAACACTTTATGATGAATGGGAGAGATATAAGGATTTATTGAGAATGCGCGCTCACCATGGTTTACCCTTATGGTTACAGGTTCAGACCTTCTATAACGGTGTGAACCCCTCAACAAGGCAACTGATTGATGCAACTGCAGGTGGAACCTTGAACAACAAAACACCTGAAGAGGCTTACAAATTTATTGAAGAGATGTCACTAAACAACTATCAGTGGCAAGTCATGAGAACAAAGCTAACAAAAGCAACTGATGTTTTCAACCTAGACGCGGTCACTATGCTATCTAACCAGGTGGAACTATTGAATAAAATGATTGATGATTTCTATGATTCTACTCAGGTACATCGAGTGATGAGGTGTGATTCAAATGGAGAAGGGTTGCACAACACAGATTATCCATCCTTCAACCCTAGCACTGAGGGAGAACAAGTCCACTATATGGGTAACAATTCCAAACCTCAGAATAACCCTTATAGTAACACTTACAATGCAGGTTGGAGGAACCATTCCAATTTTTCGTGGGGTGGTCAAGGGAATCAAAGTCCACAACACCCTCCAATTTTCATCAACCACCTTACCAACAAAAGAAAAAGCCGAACCTTGAGGAGATGCTTACAAAATTTATCTCGGTGTCAGAAACTCATTTTTAGAATACCGAGACAACACTTAAAAATAGCAAGCGTAGATTCAAGGGCTCGAAACTCAAATAGGTCAGCTTGTTAAGTTGATCTCTGAACGACCTCAAGGTGGCTTGACTAGTAATACAGAAACTAACCCAAGGGAGCAACTCCATGCCATCACTCTGCGTGACAAAGAAGGGTTAGCTGAAGAGGAACCAAAATTGATGCAAGACAATGTGGTATACAAAGGTAAGGTTGAGGTAAGCAATGATAAATAGAAACTGGTAAGCAAAGAGTATAAACCTCATGTACCATACCCCAATGTGACAAGGAAAGACCACACAGACGAACAATTCAGTAAATTCCTTAAATTATTAAAAAATTTACATATTAACTTACCATTTATTAAAGCTCTTTCGCAGATGCCAAACACAATTAAATTTTTAAAGGAGCTTTTAGTAAACAAACGGAAGTTAGATGAGTCATCACATGTGGAGTTAAATGCAGTCTGCTCAGCTATTCTACAAAACAAGCTACCCAACAAATTAAAAGATCCAGAGAGTTTTACGATTCCTTGTTTAATTGATAGTTTGAATGTTAACAATGCTTTAGCTGATATAGGGGCAAGTATTAATGTTATGCCTTATAAAATGTTTAAACAACTAGGTCTTGAGAAACCCAAACAAACTAGGATGAGCGTTCAATTGGTTGATAAAACCATTAGATTTCCTAGGGGTATAATTGAAGATGTGCTTGTTAAAATTGAAAAATTTATATTTCCAGTAGACTTTGTTATTTTATACATGGATGAGGATAATGACATTCCTTTAATTTTAGGACGACCCTTTTGAGCAACTACTAGAACTATTATTGATGTCAGTACAGGTGAGTTAATACTTCAGGCGGACGATGACATGATTAAACTCCAAGCTCGTGATTCTGTCAGAAATACTAGTGATCGAGATGATTACACAAGTTCTTTTAATGTGAGTAACCTTGTTGTTCAACCCTCTTTGTAGGAAAAACTTTTGGGAAGTACAAATAACCCACGTTCCAGTCCATGTAATGACAAGACTATCCATGAAGAGCGAAGGCTACAGATTGAGGAACTAGATGTGTGACACCCCTAATTTGACCCTAGTCGAAAAGTGGTTTCGGGACCACAAAATCGAGTCATAAAAATAATTAACCGTCATAGTTGATGCTTATTATATGTATATATGCATGTGTGAAAATTTCATTTTTGAATTTTTTTAATTGTAAGTGAATTTTATTAAATAGGACTTATGTGAGAAAATTGCAAATGTAAAGTGGCCTATTAATGCATGTTATGAAAATGATGGGTTTGCATGTCAAATTACCCAAAATTAGAGCTAGTGGCCGGCCATGCTATGGGGTGAAACATGTTGGAAACACGTTGTGTTAGTGTGTTATGTTAGAAAGAATAAAATAAGAGGTTAGTAATAAAGTAATGAAAAAAGAGGGGTGATGAAAACAAAGTTGTCTCATCCATGCCCCCCTCCATTGCCGTGAATTGAAGGAAGAAAACAAAAGAAAAGAAAAAAAATGTTCATCTTCTTCTCCTACCTCTCTCAAGCCGAAACTAACCAAGAAATGGAAGAAAGCACACCTAAGGCATTCAGCCATCTTGTGTGGGGGGAATTAAGGTATGATATCATGTGATTCTTTTGAAATTTTTGTGAAGTTGAGTTTGTTTTGGTGCTCATAACATGACCCATGTGTTAAAATTTGAGTTTGTGTTGCAAGAAACATTTGCTTATGTCCTTATATGTCAAATTGATGATAAATTTTTGATATTTGGTGAATGAATATGGCTTTCGGTCATGGTAGATAACAAAGAATGTGGTTGTTGTTCTTGTTAATTTGGATGAATTTTTGGTGGATAGGTGCTTGAATCAAACAAATGATTATGTGTGTACACTAGGTGCTAGTTGAGAAGAATCGGTCATTATATTGGAGGCCATTGCCGAATATGAGTTTAGTTATTGAGAGTGATGAATGTGTTTTGAGTTGATGGAATAAAAGAATGCTTAAAGATGTGTCACAACAAATTATATGTTAAGCTAAGGTTGTTAAATTATCAATCTTTCTTCCTAGCCGAATATGTGTTTATAAAGTTGAGTTGTTAAATAGATTTTGAAGTTAGCCCATGTATTTATTTTTGAATTTAAGAAGAATGATACATTCGACTATGCTTTGATGTGCTTGGATTGTTGTTCATTGAGTAAATGATTGAGGAATGGTTAGAAGAATTTGAATGCTAAACTAGTTGATTTGTTTATAATGTCCGATTATGATCATTTATAGAGATGTGAATGAATTGTTGTTATGTGAGTAAATATTTGTTTGATGATATATATATGTATTCGGCAATGGGATAAAAAGTGTATTAAGGTAAGTTTCATGGTGATTATGCTTGTAATGTTGGGTTAATATTCGGCATTGAGTAATGTGGGGTAAGGTGATTAATTGGCTATGAAATTAGCTAAATTGAATAGGTATGTTTAATGATATGCTTAGTATAATGTATGATCTTATAACTCGGTTTGGTATTGAGATAAAGGTTAGATGTATGATTGGATTTTGGTATGTGTTAAATTGGTCAATCAAAGATTAAATGATATGTGATTGCCAAATGTGATTGTTAAGTGAATAATATTAGTTAAGTACTTAAGCAAATCTATTGTTTTAATTAAGCTTAAGAGCAAAAAGGATCAAAGTCGGATAGGGGAAAAGAGAAAGTAAACGAATAGCCGTGGACATCTAATCGTCAACCACTTCCGAGGTAAGTTTTAAGTGATTAAACGTTGAGTAAATTCAATCATAATAGGACATAATGAGTTGATTTAATAAGATATGATGTGGCCATGATATGTCTTAAACTCAAATGGTAAGTTCATAAGTGTCTGGACTTGGAAATTTAAGAGCAAATTGTAATAATTTGCTTTGGACAGCAGCAGTAACGTGATTTTAGAAAATCACTATAAATTGTTGGTGTGGAATTATAGGCTAAATAAAATATGTAATCAAAGCTTAGTCAGTATAGTTTCTTATAAAAGAGACCGTGGAAGTAAAGAAATTTCCTATAAAGAGATATTTAAAGTTGTGTGGGACAGTGTCAGAATGACTCCGAAATCCCCTGTTCTGTTTTTGGAAAATCATTATAATTTGTAAAAAAATGGTTATAAGATAATATTTATATGCTTAGACTCCTTAATGAGTCTTGTTTCAAATGAAATCAAATAGAACACATTATGAATTCTGTACAATGAAAAATTTGATTCGTAGTGAAGAATGGTCAGATTAGTCAAACAGTGAAACAGGGGAAACTTTAAGAAAAATCTAGTATTTATTGGCCAAACCTAAAATTCTGGAAATTTTATGGATAGAAGATATAAGAGTCTATATTGAGGGAAAATTAATGGCAAGTGATTTGGAGTTTTAAAGCTCCAGTTATAAATAATTTAGTGACTATTGCTCAGGAAAACAGCTCGTAGTGAATATGTGATTTTGTTGTAAACATGGATAAAACTTGTTTTAGTTGCTCATAAGCTATTGATTAAACCCATACGTGAATTCTAAATCGTGATATTGTAAAACGATATATGAGTGTTAGACGGATCTTTGATATTAAAATTTGTGAAATTGTAAGTTTATGAGTATTCGAATATGAAATGATAGTATGGCGTGAAATTGAATTATTCATTGGAAAATGATTGATGTAGATTCGGCCAAGACAAAGTGTATACATGATAGTATATGTGGTATGCGAAGTATATTTGGATAATTGTGATGTGAATACATGAAAATTTATATTTTGATTTAGGATTTTATGTGATGAATGTGAATGTGTATATATGAGATAAGGCCGAATGGCTAATGTGATGAATGTGAGCATGCATATGTGTGATAAGGCCGAATGGCCAATGTGGTGAATATGAACATGTATATATGTGGTAAAGCCGAATGGCTAATGTGAAATATGTATGAGATATGCATATGTGGTAAAGCCGAATGGTCAATGTGAAATATATATATGAGATATGTATATGTGGTAAAGCCGAATGGTCAATGTGAAATATATATATGAGATATGTATATGTGGTAAAGCTGAATGGCTAGTGTGAAATATGTAGGCGATGTGCGTATATTGTGGCTGAACGACCAAATGTGAAAGGTGTGTATTATTAGATATTTGATGAGGCAAATGAATTACAAATATGACAATCGATGTGAATGTTGTAACATGTGATTAAATGTACATGAAACTTGGAAATATATTCCGGGTAAGACCTGATGACTACGTGTGGAGATTATGTCCGGGTAAGACTCGATGACTACGTGTGGAGATTTTGTCCGGGTAAGACCCGATAACTTCATGTGGAGATTTCGTCTGAGCTAAAGGTCTCGCTGATAATCCAAGTAGAGGTTAAAGCTATAAGACTTCGTAATAAGAATTGCTTATAAATATATTCAATGCGAAAGGTTAAACAGGTATGTACTCCAAGTTTATATGTGAGCTTGATTTGAACTAAATCATAAGGTAGTTATGTGATGCATACGAGAGCAATCTATGAGACTATTCCTATGATTATGTGACATCGGATCAGTGTGAGAGGTTATGTGAAATCATACAATATATCTATGTCACATGAGCTCACTTTTATGTGAAAGTTTATCTGCCTATTGTATATGATGAGATGTGCATATTCGGTAAAGGGATGGTATGCCCGAAGGAAGAGTGAAATAAAATATACGAACAACTATGTTATAATTTGATTGTTTTCTGTTGACACTGCTTAAAACTTACTAAGCATTGTAATGCTCACTCCGTTTACTCTGTTTCCTCTGTTTTATAGATCTCATTGCGAAGCTACAGGCTCGGGGATCGTCAGCAACTAGTCACACTATCACTATCCACCGCTTGTTACTGTTATGTTTAGAATTATTTTATGGCATGTATAGAATAGACTAGTGGCGGAAGAATATTTTTGGTTAATGTATATAAGCCATGTGAAAATGGCATCTTTTGAATGTTTACTTAGTGAAGTTTAAATTTTACCTCTGGCTGTGCTCAGTACTTATTTAAATGAACGATATTTATTTCAAGAAAAAGTTCAAAATTTTACTGTTCTGACATGATTTACAAGTCCGGTAATGCCCCTTACCTATTCTGGCGACGGTTAAGGGATAGGGGTGTTACAAGATGAATGGAGAACACAGGTTAAGGAGAAACTGAGAGTACACAATGAATCAAGGTAGTGCCATGATAAACTTAAAGGTGAATCGAATCAACTTAAGGTTGGAGACGAAGTCTGGTTAGATAAAAAGGATCCTCAAATGATCACTATAGAGCTCAACACAAATGGAGTGACTCCTTTTACGGTACTCAAATCTTTCCATATGGTACAGTCAAGGTAACCCATTCACATTTCGGCACTTTTAAGGTGAACAGTACTCGACTTAAACCTTATTTAAATAAAGGGGTTGACAGCGAGAAAGAGGAGTTTCGACTCTGTGATCCACCGTGACCAGGCGAAATAGAGGTAAGTCGAGCTTAGACTCTAAATAAGCGCTTCTTGGGAGACAACCCGAGCTCTAACACCACTAACTAATCTATTTTTATCTATTTTTCATATTTAAATGCAGGTTTTTGACCCACACGGCCTGGACACACGAGCGTGTCCCAGGCCATGTGCTTTAACAGGGATTAAACAAAGTGTTACATGGCCTAGCAACATGGCTGTGTGACCCATATGGCCTGGACACACGGGCGTATCCTAGGCCGTGTGAAAACAGGATTTAAATTCCCTAAAAATCAATAAAGACACAGGCTTAAAGTAAATTACACGGGCGTTTGACATAGCTGTGTGGACCACACGCCCCGGACACACGGGCGTGTACTAGGCCATGTGAAAACTGGAGCTAAATTTTCAAATTTCAAATAAGTCAGAGAGCTCCATGGGTAAGGCACACAGCCATGTGTTCAGACACACGGGCATGTGGGAGACCACACGGGCGTGGGAGAAGCGAACAACATAGCACACGGTCTTGCGATATGGTTGTGTGAACCACACGGCTCGGACACACGAGCTTGTCCAAGCCATATGATGAATGGCCTATTAATTTCCTTGATGAACATGGGCTGGAAGTTGAGCCACACGGGCGTGTGACACGGCCCTGTGGCCCAACACGGACCGTTACACGACCGTGTCGCCCATAAAAACCCCAAACCTAAATTTTTATTTTTTTTCTTCTTCTTCTCAACCCTCCCAAGCCCTAGCCACCGCAACTTTTTGCCCCCACTCTGGCCACCCTTCCCTACTGTCCGGCCACCACCTAGTTCCCTCTTCCTGTTTCCCTTTTCCTTTCACCCTCTCTTTCTTTTCTTTTCCTCCTCCCCCACTCATTCTTTCCCTTTTCTTTCCTTTCCCTTTTCCCTCTTCTTCCTCTACCCCACCCCCTCCACGCCCCTGAACCTCCTTCACTTTCCTCCACCAACGACCTCCACGCTGTCCATCCCTCCGACCACCGGCATCTGATTCTTCTCTCCTTCCCTTTTAGTTCCATCTATTAATTTATCCCCATCTTTATTATTTATTTATTTCCCCCTTATTATTATTGTTTTTTTATTTCATCATTCTTATGAGTTTATTGACTTACTGACTTTAATTGTTAACTTCTCGTATTTTCATATCTGGCCTCGTTCACTTTCTTTCATTTTTCTTTTTATTTAATGATATTTTCGTCTATTTTTATAGTTAGATAGCTACTATTCTTGATTGGTTGAATTCTATTAGTCTTGCTGTTAATTTTAAGTTGATTTTTCTTGTACATATGTTTCTTTTGAGTCTTTTTATTAGTACTCCTTAGGTTTTAGCATATTGGTTCTTGGTTTACTTATTGTCTTCATTCAATTATTATTATTATTATTACTATTTTCTATTTATTCTTTTAGTTTATTCCTTTATTATTTTTGTTCGTTATTTGTCAGGTACATTATGACAAACACTCGAGGTAAATATAAGGTTGCTGTCCCCATTTCGAGAAAGTGAAAGGGCCCAGGTGCAACCTCCTCGAGCGCTTCAGCCACAACTCGCCACCCTTTGCTCCAATTTCTATCGAGCAACCAGGAGGATTTATATCAGCTTCTCAGCGTACGATCCCACGGTGTGGGTTGTTGCATTAATTGGGCTGCACTAGAGTAGGTCCGTTTGGTTGATGATGTTCGCGCGATTATTACCACTGCCTCGTGGGATAGGTTCTTCACCATCATCAAGCCTACCTACTTGGAGCATACCTTAGAGTTTGGCTCCACATTTTCATTCCAGCAAGTCATGTCAGTCCATGACTAGCTCGGCACTATCACCTTTCACCTTGGCAAGTTAGTGCGGCACATGAGCGTCCTATAGTTCGGTGCTGCTTTGGGACTTTCTACAGAGGAGTTCATGAGCACTAAGGACTTTCTTCAGCTTCATAGACATATATATTACTCACCTTCACGATGTTGGACTGAACTCACGGGTGGCCTAACTAACTATGACGTGAGTCGCTCGAAGGCGACACACCTCTCTCCGGCCCTAGGGTATATTCACTCCCTACTAGCTCACACTTTGATTGGTCGGAGAGAGAGTATAGGAGTGGTACCTATGACGCCTATTTCTTGTGGAGCATGACTACTGGACTTGTGTTTGATTTGGCATATTTCATCGCACTCGCTTGCCACAACCAAATTGAACACCATAAGTAGGGCCCGATCTTTCTCGGCCCTTACGTGAATTGTCTCGCTCGACACTTCGGTCTCTTCGACACGCCAGTGATGTCATCAACACTCACACTAGTAGGTCAGATGTCTCCTCAAGGAATTTCTAGTATGATCCACATGAGGATGATCAAACGACGTCATGGATTCGACCACCCTCAGTATCGATTAGCTTGTTCTGATGGTCAGGATTATTTAGTGGACATTACTGATGATGTTCCTCCTCTTCATGAGGACCCACCTCCACCACCATCATAGAGTCACCGCCCCACTACTACCACCTTGAAAGATATATTCGAGCGCCTCACTCGCTTTGAGTAGCAGTGTTTTGAGCAGTTCGACAATATCGATGCCACCCTTCGATAGATTTGCCACCACCTTCACATCTCTCCTTCGGCACCGTCAACCCATGAGGCATCCAATAATGAGGACCTTTGAGTCCATTTATATTTTTTTATTTTTTCTTTTATTTATTTTTGAAGACTTATGTTTTATATCTTTTTGAACTATGTTTATCTTTATGGTTATTATCGAGTAATCCCTTAATTCTCTTCCACAGTTGTGTTTATTTGCTTATTAGTAACTCAGAACCATGCCTTTCATTGGTCTTTTCTACAATTCTAGCTTTCACTATTCCAAGGATTTCATTTAAAAATTCAGGGCAGTTTCACTTCTCCCCCTCTCTTCTGATATTATGCTTATATTGTTATTATCTATCTTTGTACATTGAGGACAATGTACATCTTAAATATGGGGAGGTTATTTATGATTATCAAAAAAACCCTGAATTTTTATCTCATTCTCAAATAATTTTCTCATATTATTATTATTAGAGTGAATTTTGATTGTTTATAATTTTTATTAATATGTTCTGAATTGAATCATAGGAAATTGTGCATTGATTGTTTAAACTTTAAGACATTAGAGAATCAAGCATGATAAGTTGACTTTCGAGAATTAAAATTGCTAGATTGTTTCCCTAAATTGAGGTATTATCTTGAAGTTTTGAATTTACAGGATTGACATCAAATACCCATAATATTCATGAGATTTTGAGCCTTTTAGAGCATATATCTTTCTTGCTCACTTATTTTATTGGTTATGAGTGTGCCAACATTGATTTGTTATTCTAGAACTTGATTCGATTATGCATGTCAAGACCACACATTTGATTTGATAGACTGAGATGATAAAGGCACTTAATTTTTAACCCACTTACCCCATAAAAAGCCTACCCACATAATTAACCCTTAGTGAACCCCTTTGAGCCTTAACCATTGGTTCTTGATTTTCCTCTTAATGTTAACCCATAACTTAATCCTTTTTGATTCGTTAAGAAATTTTCCCTTTTTATTGACTCCCTTTTTCTTGAGATTTGATTTGATTAGTTACCTAACTATGTTCGTTCATTTCAGTTGCTGAATTATTTCTTATTACGTACTTTCCATTATTATACTAGTTCTTATTCTTAAACAAAAAAAAATCATATTTTTATATTCATATAATTATATATTGTTATAAAGAGCTTGGATAAGTTAAAGTTATTATAATGAGAAAAAGCTCACTTCATTAGTTTTGGACAGTTCTAATTTTGGCACTTGTTTTTAGTTCAGTAATTAGCTTTATTTTTCTATGTTTGGTAATTTGTTAAATTGATCTCAATTCTAACCCTTTTTTTCAGCCTTTATCCACACCTTTAACCCAAGCCCCATTACAACCCTGCTAAAGACCTTTTGATTTGTGTATCATCTCATTTATAGTGGTGGAGATTTGATTTTCATGCAAGCCTATGGTCATAACTTTACATGTTTGACTATTGAGTACTTAATTGTTGAACCTTAAACACTCTGAGTGATTTGAGTGAATCCTTAGTGAGGTTGTCAACTCTTGTCTATTTGGAATTAAAGGTAATTATTTAGATAAAGGGCAATAGCTATGATTTTATGATTAAAATACTAAACTTGGATTGTTTGAAACTTTGATGTTTTTTTAGTTGAATTCTCAATATATGATTATTTTTGAATTATTTCGAAACATTATTGATAAGAATTATAGTTGAGAAGAATACATTTTAATTATGAGTTGAGGATTTTGCTTGAGGACAAGCAAATGCTTAAGTGTGGGGATATTTGATAAACCTCAAAAGTAACATATTTTAATCCCATGCTTGGCATATATTTGGAAGATTTATCATAAGATTTAGTGGATTTGGTGCTCCTAATCTTTTAATTTCATGTTTAATATCCAAATTAGCATGGGAAAGCGAAAAGTACAAGAAAAGGCCAAAAAAGGACAAAATAGGTTTATTTCAGTGCTGCACACGGTCTAGATACTTCCACACGGGTAATCCACACACCCGTGTGAGACACACGAGTAGGTCACACTCCCGTGTTAACTTAAAACCATATCAGAATTGCACACAACCTGAGCACCATCCCACGGGCGTGCCACACGGCCGTGTCCCTGTTGAGACCTATTTTAATTCTATTCGGAAAAGGCTAATTTTGGGCTATTTTGGGAATTTCAAAGTCTATATAAACACGCTAGAAGAGGATCAAAGGGGCACAGAGAGTAGAGAGTAGAAAATACTCGAAGACAGCCATTGGAATTAGCTCGGAAGCAGGAATTACTTCAAGACTGAAGATCTCCATTCAATTTCTACCAAAGTTTTTGGGTTTCTTACATTTTGTTATTTTCCTAATTTTGAGATGTTTTCCCTATCGTTAAGAACTAAAAACACCCTAAATACCTAAGGGAGATGAAACCTAAGACATATCTTATTATTATTTGAATTATATGATAAAATAATTTTCTTATTCTTAGTTATGAGTTTTAATCCTTATTTTAATATTCCAGGATATTAATTTAGGTTTTGATGTGCTTATTCAGTGAAGCAAAAGTCCCTGTTTAAGAGTAGATCTTCCATAATTGAGTGGAGTTGCATACAATCCTAGAGTTAGGACGACATAAATCTGCCGGATTAGAGTCAAATCTAATAAGGGAGTCCATATACCGAGTTAATGCGACAATAGGGGTTTTAATTAGAAAGAGATTTCAATTAATCAACCTAGAGTCAGTTGTTTTTAGTCTCGAAAGAGATATTAACATAAGTTAGGGATTTCTACGGATTAAGTCAAGTGAATAAATCGTCTGATTCAAACGTAATAAGTGAATTCTAAGTGAATTCTTCATCGGGTAATGTCTTCTCCATCGGTTTTCCAAAAGTATTTTTCAACTTTAATCTCTGTCGTGTTCTTAGTTAATTAGATAGTTAATCTTAATTAAAAACATCACTTTAATTCTTAGGCTAGATAATAAAAAGATAGTAATTACTAGTACTTTTAGTTCTTGTGGATACGATATTTCCGATCTTATCATAACTATACTACTGTTCGATAGGTGCGCTTACCTTAGTCAAATTTTTAGTTAGTTTAGCGACCATCAATGACACGGTCTCATGCACGAGCGTGTGTCCTGGGCATGTGAAGTCTGCACCTATTTTATGAAAAATTATAAATTTTAAATCGACCACACGGCCTAGCAAACGGGCGTGTGACTTGGCCGTGTGTCTTCAATTTATTTACACGAGTTCGGGACACGGGCATGTGGACCACACGGCCTGCTTACACGAACGTGTCCCAGATCCGGGCGTGTGACCCCTGTTTAGGGAAAAATTTTCTAAGTGTTGCAAGATTTTCTAAATTTATCGGTTTAGTCCCAAAACACTTCCAAAGTATGTTTTGGGCATCGTAGGCTTGTATTAGGGACTTTGTGATTACTTGCTAATGGTTGTAATTTGGACGAAAATTTACGGCTCTGAAGAGTATGCTTGATCGTGTTTACGGGTAAGGGGTGTTACACATTCTCCCTTAGCTTCTATGGGGAGAATGATGAAAGAAATCTAATGACTTCGTCATTTTTGAAAATCAAGTGTGATTGTCTCTATTCCATTCAAAAGACCTAGTCACAAGGAGGTAAAAACTCCCTTAAAGTGGAAACTCCCTCGGTGAATAATGATATTTTACCTTTATTGTATCTCTTCTTTAATAAATTTCTTTGTTTCTCTAGCACTTGTACTTTTCAATCAATGTATCTACTTTTCCTTACTTTAAGTCATTTTCCCTATTCGTATACTTTTACTCTCATTTTTTCCTGCCAATTTAAGCCATCATATTTACACACTTACAAACTTAATAAAACAAGAACTCGAGGGACTCGATCAGATCATCGTAATGTACATAAGTGATACCTTTTCCAATTTTTACATCTAAACGATCGACTAATCATGCTCTGGTACCACTAAATTTGTAACACCCTTCCTCAACATGATCTTGAAATCTGAGTTTGGGGTGTTACAATGAACCGAAATGGTCTACAATTTTTAACTCACTGATTTAAAATAAGCTTGACGATAGTACTTATTAATGAAAATTCTTACAACAAAAATCATAAATTTAAGGTAAAAGTTTACTATTTCAAAGTCTTGGACTCTTAAAGAACTACTTAAATACATTGTGATGGACCACGAGGCAAAGCTTACCAAGGTTCCCCCTTTCTATGTGCATGACACCTTACTGAGTATGATTCTTGATCTAACATAGTCTAGCTTGGTCCCTCCCTCCAGCTCCTTATCCCAATGTTCCTACATTACAGGTCAAACCCTTTTAAGTTTGTGTGAACTTAGTGAATTTTTTCTCTACTAAATTGCATACTTCGCCCTTTCTTTTCCAGGGTAAAATTTTAAAAGAAAATAAAATACTTTAACTCCCTGTTTTTACTCAGATTTTAATGTCATATCTGAACTGGCGGACTTTCATACACCTTCCATCATTCTTTAATGGCAGTTCAATGTAACACCCTTAACCCGTATCCATCGTTGAATTAAGGTTATGAGGTATTACCAGTCAAGAACACAAATTAAAATGATCACATACATGTACTTGAATTTCAATAGTCAATTTAATCTCTACTACCACATAGCTGATTATACTTTTAATTTAAACTCATAATACATACAGATAAATAGACTTCATTACAATTTTGTAGCATACTGTAACCAAACACAAATGGATTTCACGAAATGTAATACTTATAATCATTTGATAAAGATCATTTCATTTTTGGTATTCATTTAATATTAAATTAAACATTTATACATCATATAAAACACATATAATGTTCATAACAGTGATTGACAAAAGTTACTATTCATTTGGTTAATTTTCATCTTATTAACGAATATGCACATACTTATCATCATTTTTCCTCCCAACCTTATTTCATCACAAACAAATATACAACCGCACATGGAAACATGTATAAACGTTTTATAATTTGCATTTTCTAAACACATCATTAAGCCATTTTCAAACATATAACATTTATCACATAGAACATTCATGTATAATCATATAACATCATAACCAAAAGTGAACTCAAACCATAACCAAAGTATGACTGAAATTATCATGGAGATTAAGCCATTTTCCCATGGCTTAATTTTTACATATTCAAGGTCGAACAAAATACATATTAGCCTATACATGCCATAAGTTCGAAAATAGACTTTCAAAAGTACAGAAAGTTGACGATATTGTGCATGACTTCGATGACGATCCCTGAGCTCATAAATTACAACCAAAATCTATAAAACAGAGTAACAAAAACACACAGAGTAAGCTAACTTAGCTTAGTAAGCCTTAAGCAAATTAAACAACTCAAATGAATAATCAAAACATTTCAAATAAGTCGAATTGTATCGTTAATGTTATACTTTAACACAAATAAGTTACCTTGGTTGAATGCTAATATTTCTCATTTAGCATAATATTATTCAACTTTTCATTCCCAAAATAATACTATCTCAATTATGCTTACATTCAAATATAATATCACATATTTATACACACCTACTTGGCCGAATATTCAAGGTCAATTATAACACCACATAAATACTTACCTATATAACCGAATATACAAGATCTAATACATATCATCTCATAAATACTTACTTGTATGGCCAAATACACAAGGTTCATTATGTCATCACATATGGCCGAATATACAAGTTCAATATATCATCATATATGGCCGAATATACAAGTTCAATAAAACATCACATGTAGCCAAATATACAAGGTCATTTAGATCAACTTACTTGTTCAATTTCCACACATTGAAGTCTTATAGACATAGGCTTGAAAATAAATCACTGGTGTAAAACCTGCTAGGCATAAGCCTGAATCACACACTGACACAAGGCCTACTAGACTCAAGGTCTGATTCTTATTTATTCATTGGCAATAAGCCTACTAGGCACAAAGCTCGATCAAATTCACCAGCGCAAGGTTTGCTAGGCTCAACGCCCGAATATCACTATTATAAAATCATTCCATAAATAGTTCATATATCGAATCATCCAAATATTCCATGCAGTTCATACAAACTTTCAGAGGTTTTAACTCAATCGAATAAAACTCAACCACATAACTTCAATGTTAAACCACATTCGACTACCCTACTATACAACTATAAAATTTAAATCATCATAGTAAATCATTTTATATTCGAAATAAATGGTGTTTAATTGCTTAAAGACTTACCTTGGATATCGACGAACATTATAAATCGACTATTCGACTATTTTTGCTTTTCCCCGGTCCAAGTTTGATTTCTTCTGTTCTTGATATATATAATTTCAAATTAACCGCATTTAAACACAATTTCATTCAAATTAATCCAATAACACATAAATGGGAAAATTACTGTTTTACCCCTGATATTTCATACTTTTACAAATTAGTCCTAATTGCATAAAACACAAAATACACAAAATCACACCACATCATAATTAGGTCGAATCTTCCTTATACTCATACTAGACCGTATATTTCATTTATTTTGCATTTTAGTCCTTCAATTTATCATTTTTGCAATTTAGTCCTAATAACTCAAAATCATCAAAAACTCCAATACAAAACATGTTAATCTAAAGCATATTTTTATATTTCATCATCAAACATCACAAAACACAAATATTCATCAATGGAATAACTCAAAATATTCACCAAAATCAAAAATTCAAGCATGGGTCAGGTAGTATTCGAAGCAACGATCTCAAAAATGTAAAAATTATCAAAAACTGAACAAAAACTAACCTTTAATCAAGCTTCCAAAGTGTCGGATGCTTGAAACTTTCTAAAGCTTTATTTTTCTTTTAGTTTCGGTCAAAATGAACTAAAATGCATGGCTATATTATGTTTGTTTTATTTAATATACATAATATTTCATAATTTACTTTAATAACCTTTATAATCAAATAATAAACCATAATTTAATAAGGCTACAACCGTCCAAGGCATAATATCAAGGGCAATTTGCAACATAAACACCCCATATTAAAAAACCACTAACAATTCAGCCTTTATGATTTAAACTATCAAATTTTCAATTTACGCGATTAAGTCCTTTTATCAAATTAAGCACACAAACAATCAAATTTTCGTACAAAACTTACACACATGCAAATTCACATATAATAAACTTGGAAAATAATATTTAAATATTTTTTTGACTTAGATTCAATGTCCCGAAACCACCGTTTCGATTAGGGTCTAAATTAGACTGTTACAACTCTCCCCCTTAGGGATTTTCGTCCCCGAAAATCTTACCGATAAATAGGTCTGGATTACATTCTTTCCTTGCATCTTCTGGCACACACATTGCTTCCTCAACTCCGTGCTTATGCCACAGTACTTTAACCAATGGAATTTTCTTATTTTGTAATTCTTTAATCTCGCGAGTCAGAATACAAATCGGTTCTTCCTCGTACGACATATCTGACTGAATCTCAATCTCTGATGGAATAATCACATGCGAGGGGTTAGATCTATATCGCCGAAGCATCGAAACCTAAAATAAATTATGGATCTTTTCTAACTCAGGTGGCAATCACAGTCTATACGCAACCGGTCTAATGTTCTTTATAATCTTGTACTGTCCAATAAATCTCAGACTCAATTTTCCTTTACGACCGAATCTAAGTATTTTCTTCCATAGTGAGACTTTCAAAAATACTTTATCCCCGATCTGAAACTCTATGTCTTTACGTTTCGAGTATGCATATGATTTATGATGATTTGATGCTGCTTTCAAACTTTCACGGATCACTTTTACTTTCTCTTCAGTTTCTTTGATCAAATCGACCCTGTGTATCTTATTTTCACTAAGATCGGTCTAGTACAAAGGCGTATGTCATTTACGACCGTACAAAGCTTCGTAAGGTGCCATTTTGGTACTTGATTGAAAGCCATTATTGTGTGCAAATTCAATCAAAGGTAGATATCGTTCCCACGTACCTTCGAACTCGAGAATGCAACATCTCAACATATCCTCAAGTATCTGAATGATTCGCTCAGACTGACTGTCTGTCTGAGGATGAAAAGCAATGCTAAAATGCAGTTTAGTACCTAATGCATCTTGCATTTTCTTCCAAAACCGCGATGTAAACCTCGGATCTCTATCTGAAACAATAGATATAGGCACACCATGTAACCTCATGATCTGAGAAACATACAATTCAGCCAGTTTATCAAGCGAGAAATCTGTACGAACCGAAACAAAATGGGTAGATTTAGTCAATCTATCTACAATAACCCAGATTGCCTCTTTCTTGCTCGGTGTCAACAGTAAACCGGATACAAAATCCATCTTGACTCTATCCTATTTCCATTTAGGTATCATGATCGGCTGAAGTATTCCAGAAGGTACATGCAGCTTTTATTTGCTGACAGACTAGACATTTTGATACAAATTCAGAAATGTCTCGTTTCATACGTTGCAATCAATAGTGCTATTTCAGATCATTATACAACTTCGTACTACCCGGATGAATAGATAGTCGACTGTTGTGAGCTTCATTCAAGATCACTTGAATCAACTCTGTATTTCTCAGAACACATATTCAGTTTCTGAATCTCAAACAATCATGAACATCAACTCGATACTCTGAATCCGCATTTGAATCATATTGAACCCGTTTTACTATCAAATCGTTGTCGATTTTCTGAGCTTCACAAATCTGCCGAATAAATAACGGTCTTGCTTTTAACTCAGCTATTATCGCACCATCATCTGACATAGCCATATGCGCATTCATTGTACACAAAGTAAATAGTGATTTTTGGCTTAAAGCATCAGCAACAACATTAGCCTTTCCCGGGTGATAGTCAATCACTAACTCGTAATCTTTTAACAACTCTAACCATCGACACTGTCTCAAATTCAGATCTTTCTGAGTCATCAAGTACTTCAAACTTTTATGATCGGAATAAACATGACATTTTTCACCGAACAAATAGTGGCGCCAATTTTTTAATGCAAACACAATAGCTGCCAACTCTCGATCGTGCGTCGGATAATTCTTTTCATGCGGCTTTAACTGTTTCGAGGTATAATCTATAACTTTGCCTTCTTCCATCAAAACACAGCCTAAACCATTTAAAGATGCATCACTATATATAACAAATTCTTTACCCGATTCTGGCTGAACTAACACTGGAGTTTTGGTCAAAAGGACTTTCAACTGATTAAAGCTTTTCTAGCACTTTTTTGACCACTCAAACTTAACATCTTTCTGTAGTAGCTTCGTCATCGGGGTTGCAATCATAGAGAAACCTTTCACAAACCGTCTATAGTAACAAGCAAGTTCCAAAAAACTTCTAATTTCAGAAACGTTTCTCAGAGGTTTCCAGTAAGCATTGCTGAAATTTTGCTTGGATCAACCCGAATACCTGATGCTGAAACAGCATGTCCCAGAAAGCTAACTTCGTCTAACCAGAACTCACATTTACTAAACTTCGTATACAACTGTTTTTCTCATAAAGTCTGTAACACAAGTCTCAAATGCTCGGCATGTTCGATTTCATTACGGGAGTAGATCAGTATATCATCAATGAACAGAACCACAAACCGATCTAAATATTGCCTGAAGATCTGATTCATCAAATCCATAAAAAACAGCAGGTGCATTAGTAAGTCTGAATGACATAACTAGAAACTCATAATGTCCGTACCTCGTTCGAAAAGCAGTTTTTGACACATCAGAGTCTCTGACTCGCAACTAATTCTCAAATCTATCTTAGAAAACACTGAAGCCCTTTTTAACTGATCAAACAAGTTGTTAATCCGTGGTAACGGGTATTTATTCTTTATAGTTGCCTTATTTAGCTGGCGATAATCAATACACATTCTCTTAGTTCCGTCTTTCTTTTTCACAAACAGTACTGGCGCACCCGAGGGAAAGAAACGCGATCGTGCAAAACCTCTATCTGTTAACTCTTGCAACTGTGCTTTTAACTCTTTTAATTCTGTTGGTGCCATCCGATACAGAACTATTGAAATCGGAGACGTCCCCAGTACTAACTCAATACCAAACTCTACCTCTCGGATAGGTGGCAAACCCAACAATTCTTCAGGAAACACATCCGGATACTCGCACACAACTAGTACAGATTCAATTTTCTTTCCAGTCACTTTACTATCAAGCACATAAGCAAAGTAAGCTTCATAACCTTTTCTCACATACTTCTGAGCTAACATCGAAGATATTACTGCTGGTAAACCATTCAGATCATTAAATTCAATCTGAATAATCTCGTTGTTCTGACATCTTAAATCAATGGTTTTCTTTTGCAATTAACAATGGCATCGTGCAAAGTCAACCAATCCATACCCAAAATTATATCAAACTCGTCGCAAGGTAACAACATCAAATCGGTTGGAAAACATGAATCTCGAATCATCAATGGGAAATTTTTACACACTTTGTCAACCAGAACACACCGGCCTAGGGGGTTTGACACTCGAATCAAAATCTCAGTAGACTCAACAGGCAAAGTCTTACTGGATACTAATGTTTCATACACATATGAATAAGTTGAACCAGGGTCAATCAATGCAATAACACTAGTATCATAAAGAGTGAAAGTACCGGTAATAACATCTGGGGAAGAAGCATCCTCACGAGCGCATATAGCATATGCTCTAGCAGGTACACGAGCCTCAGATTGAATCGATGTATCTTTCATCCCTTTCTGACTGCCACCTGCATTACTCGAATGTCTGGGTGGTCTGCCTCGCATTGACATGTTACTCTCTCTCGCATTTTGAACAGTGTTTTGCTCGGCTAACATCGGACGATCTCAGATAAAATGATCAATCGATCCACATTTAAAACAAAACCGATCATGCAATCTATAATTTCCAGAATGCCATTTACCACAATGCTTACACTCGAGTCTGTTCTACCGATCATTGCCAACACTAGCAATCGAGGTGGTTCGTGAACTCACAGGAGGTCGGTTTCAATCTTGTCTAGAAAAGTCTGAAGTAACTTTAGATCGACTTGAATCATCTCTGAACTTCTTCAATGCTGAGTGAAAATTCTTACCCAATTATCTTTTACGGGAATCTTTGTCTTCAAAATAAGCTTTTCTTTTCTCTTTCCCATGCTCTTCGGCTTTGCAGGCTCGCTCAACAAATACCATGAACTCTTTAATTTCAAGTATACCAACCAGCAATTTAATGTTTTCATTCAAATCATCTTTGAATCTTTTACATATGATAGCTTCAGTTGAAAAACATTCACGAGCATATCAACTAAGTCTCACAAATTTCTGTTCGTAATCGGTTATAGTTATACGACCCTGTTTCAATTCCAAAAATTCTTTGCATTTTTGGTCGATAAAACTTTGGCTGATGTATTTCTTACGGAACTCAGTTCGAAAGAATTCCCAGGTCACTGTCTCTTTTGGAACCACCGATACTAGTGTATTCCACCAGTGATATGCGGTGTCTCGTTATAAAGATATGGCACACTTTAAACATTCATCCGGAGTACAAGATAGCTCATCAAACACATAGATAGTATTATCAAGCCACAACTCCGCTCATTCAGCATCATCATCATCATCAGCTTTAAACTCTTCGGCCCCGTGTTTTCTGATTTTAACTACAGGAGGCCTGTTAAATCTCATCGGATTAATCATCGGAGGTACCACAGGTATCAGAGATGGATTATTTGGGGGTGGAGGTTGTTGTACAGCCGGATTAGTTCGGATATACTGAGTAAACCATTCGTTCATCATTTGATAGAAAGCTTGCTTAGCCTCCCCCTCATGGCTACGCGAGATAGGTCGAGATTCAACTGGCGCTGTCCCATACGCGGGAGCAAGTGCTACGCTTTCGACATCATCAACTACAACTCTATCGAGATCCATTTACTATATGAAAGCACATTTTCAAATGTCAGAAGTCATCACATCATTAAGCGATTTCAAACATATAACATTTATCACATAGACCGTTCATGTATAACATATATAACATCATAACCAAAAGTGAACTCAAACCATAACCAAAGTATGACCGAAATTATCATGGAGATTAAGCCATTTTCCCATGGCTTAAGTTATACATATTCAAGGTTGAACAAATACATATTAGCCTATACATGCCATAAGTTTGAAAATGGACTTTTAAAAGTACCGAAGGTTGACAATAGTGTGGATGACTTCGATGATGATCCCCGAGATCGTAACTTACAACCAAAATCTATAAAACAGAGTAACAAAAACACATAGAGTAAGCTAACTTAGCTTAGTAAGCCTTAAGCAAATTAAACAACTCAAATGAATAATCAAAACATTTCAAATAAGTCGAATTGTATCATTAATGTTATACTTTAACAAAAAAAAGTTACCTTGGCCGAATGCTAATATTTCTCATTTAGCATAATATTATTCAACTTTTCATTCCCAAAATAATACTATCTCAATTATGCTTACATTCAAATATAATATCACATATTTATCCACACCTACTTGGCCGAATATTCAAGGTCAATTATAACACCATATAAATACTTACCTATATAACCGAATATACAAGATCCAATACATATCATCTCATAAATACTTACTTGTATGGCCAAAATAACATATGGCTGAACATACAAGTTCAATATATCATCATATATGGCCGAATATGCAAGTTCAATAAAACATCACATGTAGCCAAATATACAAGGTCATTTAGATCAACTTACTTGTTCAATTTCCACATCAATGTGAAGTCTTATAGACATAGGCTTGAAAATAAATCACCGGCGTAAAACCTGCTAGGCATAAGCCTGAATCACACACCGGCACAAGGACTGCTAGACTCAAGGTCTAATTCTTATTTATTCACCGGCAATAAGCTTGCTAGGCACAAAGCCCGATCAAATTCACCAGCACAAGGCTTGCTAGGCTCAACGTCCGAATATCACTATTAGAAAGTCATTCCATAAATAGTTCATATATCTAATCATCCAAATATTCCATGCAGTTCATACAAACTTTCAGAGGTTTTAACTCAATCGAATAAAACTCAACCACATAACTTCAATGTTAAACCACATTCGGCTACCCTACTATACAACTATAAAATTTGAACCATCATAGTAAATCATTTTATATTCGAAATAAATGGTGTTTAATTTCTTAAAGACTTACCTCGGATATCGACGAACATTATAAATTTGATATTCGCCTATTTTTGCTTTTCCCCGATCCAAGTCCGATTTCTTTTGTTCTTGATCTATATAATTTCAAATTAACATCATTTAAACACAATTTCATTCAAATTAATTTTATAACACATAAATGGGAAAATTACCATTTTCTCCTAATATTTCATACTTTTACAAATTAGTCCTAATTGCATAAAACAAAAAATACACAAAATCTCTCCACATCATAGTTAGGTCGAATCTTCCTTATACTCATACTAGTCCATATATTTCATTTATTTTGCATTTTAGTTCTTCAATTTATTATTTTTGCAATTTAGTCCTAATAACTCAAAATCATCAAAAACTCCAATACAAAACATGTTAATCTAAAACATATTTTTTGATATTTCATCATCAAACATCACAAAACACAAATATTCATCAATGGAATAACTCAAAATATTCACCAAAATAAAAAATTCAAGCATAGAACGGGTAGTATTCGAAGCAACGATCTCAAAAACGTAAAAATTATCAAAAACTGAACAAAAACTAACCTTTAATCAAGATTCCAAAGTGCCGAATGCTTGAAACTTTCCAAAGCTTTATTTTTCTTTTAGTTTCGGTCAAAATGAACTAAAATGCATGGCTATATTATATTTGTTTTATTTAATATACATAATATTTCATAATTTACTTTAATAAACTTTATAATAAAATAATAAACCATAATTTAATAAGGCTACAACCGTCCAAGGCATAATATCATGGGCAATTTGCAACATAAACACCCCATATTAAAAAGCCACTAACAATTCAGCCTTTATGATTTTGATAAACCGTAATTTATACATATTTCTATCCCATGCTTAGCACATTTTATGGATGATTTTTCTTTAAAATTGGTGAATTCGATGCTCCTAATGCCTTAATTTCATGTTTTATATGTAGGTGAGCTTAGGAGAGTGAAAGGAATGAGAAACGGGCCAAAAACGGAGAAAATGGGCCAACGTACGAAATCAACACGGCCTGGACTTCCTTACACGGGTAGATCACATGCTCGTGCCCATTTAACAACCTTGACCACGGCCTTAAGCAATCGCACACGATCGTGTCCCTGTCGAGCCCAAGTTTAGTCCAATTCGAAAAAGGCCAATTTTGAGGGCTTTTAGGCATTCGAAAGCCTATTTAAACACCTGAGGAGGCACTTAGTTGGGGGACGCAGGGGAGGAAGCAACGAATTGCTCAAGGAAAGCCGATCGATCCATCTCAGAAGCCGGATTCACCATCAAGATTGAAGATCTCCCTTCAAATTCCCTCAAGAGCTTTGGGTTTTCTTATATTTTGTTATTTTTATTCTTTTGAGATGTTTTCTTTCATTCGTAAGAACTAAAACCCCTAAATACCTAAGGGGAATGAAACCTAAGACGGATCTTGTTATTATTATCTAAATTGTATGATAAATTTTTAACTTATTCTTAATTATGTGTTCTTAATTCTTGTTTTGATATTCCAGGATATTGATCCAAGTTAAGCTCTTATTCAGATGAGGAATAGACCCTGTCTAAGAGTAAATTTGTCATAATTAAGTGGAATAGGTTGCATGCCTAAAGATAGTCTGACAAGATTTTGCCGGATTAGGGTAAAAACTAATAGGGGGATCCATAGATCGAGTTAATACAACCCTAGGGCGTTAACTAGAAAGAGATTTCAATTATTCAAACTAGGGTTAGATGTTGTTAGTCTCGAGAGAGATAATAATATAACTTAGGGATCTCTACGGAACAAGTTGAATGAATAAATCGTCCGATTCAGAGTCAAATAACAAGGGAAGCCTAGGAGGATTTTTCCTTAGGTATTGTCTTAATCAATCGAGTTTTCCAAAAAGTATTTTCCCCAAATTTTTTTCTGTCATTTCTTAGTTTAATTAATTAGTTAGATAAAAAAAACCCTTTTATTTTTTTAGGCTAGATAATAAAAAGAAAGTTGATACTAGTACTTTTAGTTCCTTTTGGTTCGATAATTCGGTCTTACTAAAGCTATACTACTGTTCGATAGGTACACTTGCCTTCATTGTGATAATAGTTAATTTCAAGAACGATTCATTATAAATATTTAAAACCTGTCATGAATATCATGTATCAAGTTTTTGGCGCCATTGCCAAGGAACTAAAATATTAGGAATACTCGATTTTTATTACTTTAGCCATTTACTATTACTGCAATTTAAATTTTCTAATTTTTATTACTTATTCCTCTTTTTCCCTTTTTTTGACAGGTTTTTCTAGTTTATGACCAAAAGAAACCCGTCGGGACCATTACTGTTTGACGGTGAGATCGACCACACAGTTCGCAGAAACGAAGAGAAATAAAGTGAAGCCTAAGATGCATAGAGAACGAGCGAGAGGACGATACTTCAACCACTACCGAGGAGATGGCTGAAAACCAAGAAAATTTGCTACATTCTGCGATTGCTACTGATCCAGTAAATCAGAATCCTGCTCCACACACTATGTATGATTATGCTAAACCTAATTTAACAAGAACTGAATCAAGTATAGGTAGACCTGCTATTGTTGCAAATAATTTTGAACTGAAACCTAACATAATTCAAATGATACAACAGTCTGCTCAGTTTGATGGTTTGCAGGACGAGGATCCCAATGCTCACTTGGCAAATTTCCTATAATTTTGCGATACCTTTAAAATTAATGGCATTTTTTATGACACCATCCACCTTCAGTTGTTTCCCTTTTTGTTAAGGAATAAGGCTAAACAATGGTTGAACTCGTTACCATGAGGGTCAATCACTACTTGGGAACAAATGACCAAAAGGTTTTTACTAAAATATTTTTCACCGGCTAAAATGGCTAAATTACGTAATGATATCTATTCTTTTGTGCAGATGGATTTAGAAACACTCTACAATGCATGGGAGAGATATAAAGACCTTTTGCGAAGATGCCCTCACCATGGGTTACCACTCTGGGTACAGGTTCTAACTTTTCATAATGGCCTGAATCCTTCGACTCAGCAGATGATTGATGCAGCCATTGGAGGAACCATCAATAATAAGACACCTGAAGATACCTATGAATTTATAGATGAGATGTCACTTAATAACTATCAGTGGCAAGTTATGAGGACAAAGCCAACGAAAACAACTGGTGTTAATAACGTCGATTCGGTCACCATGCTCTCTAATCAGGTAGAACTCTTGAATAAGAAAATTGATGGTTTTCTTAGTTCTTCATTGGTTTACCCAGTAATGCAGTGCGAAGCAAATGGAGGTGGATCGAGCAATTCATAATACCCACCTTATGGCCACAACATGGAGAACGAGCAGTTAAATTACATGGGTAATAATCCTCGATCTCAAAACAATCCTTATAGTAATACTTACAATGTAGGTTGGAGGAATCACCCAAATTTTTCATGGGGAGGACAAGGAAATCAGAAACCACCACCCCCTCCAGGCTTTCAGCAACCACCATACCAACAGGAGAAAAAGCTGAACATTGAGGAGATGCTAACCAAATTCATCTCGATGTCAGAGACTCGTTTTCAGAATACCGAGACAACACTTAAAAATCAACAAGCATCAATCCAGGGGCTCGAAACTCAGATTGGATAGCTTGCCAAGTTGATTTCTGAACGACCATAAGGTAGCCTGCCAAGCAACACTGAATCTAACCCAAGGGAGCAACTCAACGCAATTGTCATTCAAGATGAGGAAGGGTTAGTGGCAAAACCAAGGTCAGAATCGATGGTAAGCAAAGGTAAGAATGAGGTAGGCCAAAACGAACAAAAATCGTTAAGTACAGAATATAAACCTCGTGTGCCATACCCCAA
This sequence comes from Gossypium hirsutum, assembly GCF_007990345.1. NCBI lineage: Eukaryota > Viridiplantae > Streptophyta > Magnoliopsida > Malvales > Malvaceae > Gossypium > Gossypium hirsutum. Next base: position 17,520,747 of record NC_053431.1, on the reverse strand, counting down.
TGCGACAAGGAAAGACCGCTCAAACTAACAAATTGGTAAATTCCTTAAACTTTTAAAGAAACTACATGTTAACCTACTGTTTATTGAAGCACTTTTGCAGATGCCGAACGCAGTCAAATTTTTAAAGGAGCTTCTAGCAAATAAATGAAAGTTAGACGAAAGGTCGCATGTGGAGCTAAACGCGGTTTGCTCAGCCAGTCTGCAAAATAAGCTGGCCAATAAATTGAATGATCCAATGAGTTTTACAATTCCTTGTTTAATTGATAGCTTAGATGTTAATAATGCGTTGGCTGATCTAGGGGCTAGTATCAATGTTATGCCTTACAAATTGTTTAAGCAAGTAGGTCTAGGAAACCCCAAACAAACTAGGATGAGCATTCAATTAGCAGATAAAACTGTCAGATTTCATAGGGGTATCATTGAAGACGTACTCGTTAAAATTGAAAAATTTATATTCCAGTTGATTTTGTTGTTTTAGACATAAAAGAGGATAGTAATTGTGACAGCCCAAAATTGACCCTAGTCGGGAAGTGGTTTCGGGACCACTAAACCGAGTCATAAAAATAATTAACCGTCATAATTGATGCTCATTATATGTACATGTGCATGTGTGAAAATTTCGTGTTTGAATTTTGTTAATTGTAAGTGAATTTTATCAAATAGGACTTATGTGAGAAAATTTTGAAATGTGATAGGTCAAAGCATAAGGGCCTATTAGTGCATGTTGAAAAAGGGGGGACTTGCATGTCAATTTCCCCCCTATTAGTAGTGGCCGGCCATGACAAGCATGGTAGACCAAGTGTGATGGGCAAGACATGTCATAGACATGTTGTGTTGGTGCATCATGGGTGGAAAAAAAAATAATGAGCATGGAAATTAAATAATGAAAGGGAATATGATGAAAACAAAAAAAAAAGTGTGTGGTTGTTTCCCCCCCCCATTGCCGTGAGTTAAAGAAAAGAAAAGAAAAATTTTGTTCATCCTTTTTCATCTTCTTTTGGCCGAAAATTCTAAGGAAGGAGGAAAGAGTTCTTGCTTCATGTTTGGTTTGGAAGAGGATTAGGAGGAGGTTTGGCCATACTTGTATCTAGATCAAGGTATGTTTGAGGTTGTGCCATGAGATTCATGCATGTTTTTTTTGTTGCTAGCTTGAGTTCTAATTAGCCCATGGTTCAAATCTTTGCTATGTCATGGGGATGATATTCGGCCTAGGTGGATTTTGTATTAATGCCATTGCATGCTAAATATGAAGCTTGTTAATGATGCATGTGATGGTGGATTGATGATTCTTGAATCTTCTCTTTAGCATTTTTGAGTGAGCACATATGTGCATTGGTTGCTAGATGGAGAAGAATCGGCTAGCAAGTTGTGTGCTAAGGCCGAATATAATTTTTGTATATTAATGAGTAATGCATGTGTTAAATTGATGGAAAGGGGGAGGATGCTTTACTAGTGTATATATGTGTGTATTAGCCAAGTTTTGAACTTGAAACAAAATGGTGTTTAGTCAATACAAGTGACCATACTTGTAGAATGTATTAAGTGTTGCAATCGGCCCCAACATAGACATGCATATTCGGCCATAGGAAGGAGATTGGTGTTGCATGTATTCGGTCAGAGGCAAGCATATTGATGCTTTTTTCTTGGCTTATAAAATTCGGCCAAGGGGGAAAATTAGCCAAAATGTTGAGTTTGATTCATGATTCCGTACATATGTGACTTTAATGTCTAATGTATAAATATGGGCTAAGTGCCTTGTGTTCCTCATTTCGATGCTCAAATGATTAAATCAATTTATTTGTTTAATTAAGCTCAAGAACAAAGGGGAACTAAATCCGATAAAGGGAAGGAAAAAGTGGTCGAATAGCTATCGGAATCGTTCGACAACATCCGAGGTAAGTTCTTGAGTAAAAGAGCTTAAATTATGATTTGATTAGATCATGTTTTAAGCAAATTAAAATCATGCTCTTTGTGTGTGGCTATTGAGCCGAAATTGCAAGAATGATAAGTGTCTTGTGTTTGAGTTTTGCTAACGAAAATGAAATACGAATGTGCCATGATTTATTGTTAAATGTGCATGGTTATTTGAATGATGTCCGGGCTAAGTCCCGAAGGCTTTGTGCTAAGTGACCATATCCGGACTAAGATCCGAAGGCATTTGTGCGAGATACTAATTCCGGGCTAAGCCCGAAGGCATTTGTGTGAGATACTAATTCCGGGCTAAGCCCGAAGGCATTTGTGCGAGTTACTAAATCCGGGTTAAGTCCCGAAGGCATTTGTGCGAGTTACTATAACCGGGCTATGTCCCGAAGGCATTTGAACGAGTAGCTATATCCGGTTAAATTCCGAAGGTACGTGATTTGGGAATGAATGATCTTGCTGTAAAATTTCAGTTAATACGCTTGAAACATCCCAACATTAAGGTATGTTTCGTATGTGCTTTGAATTAGTTGAGCCCTTACAAATAAGTATTCGCTCAGTTGATAAATGAGCTACCGGCCTTTGGCTAAGTTGATCTTTGTGTATGAATAAAAGGGTTGGTAATGTGAAGTAAGTATGATATTGAAAAATTGTGCATATGAAATTATCCGTTTAGCTACATGAATGCTATACTTTTGTTGTGCTGGAATCCCTTGCTCAAAACTTACTAAGCATAAATTGCTTACTCCGTCTCCTTGATTCTCTGTTTTATAGATTTTGGTTCTCCAGCTATCGGACTCGGGATTTTGAAGTCGAAGTCGCCCACACTATCAAAGCCCCCCCTTTTGGTACAATTTTGGTTGAACTTCGAAATGGCATGTATAGGACTACCCTTTTTGTTGGGGGTCATGGACCCTTTGGACTTGTATAATTTTGGATAGCCATGCGAAAATGGCTTATATATGTTTGAGTATAATGTTATAATCATTTGGTATGCATATGGTTATTGAGAGGTGTGGATATGCTTAACAAGGATTGGCCATGGGAATGGTTAATCACTATCATAAATTGTGCTATTTATGCTAAAAGGGCTAGTTGATTCATGGAAACTATGAAATAGGTAAAGTCTACCTTAAAGGCAGATGCTGACAGCAGCAGTGATGTAGATTTGGAAAATCACTAAAAATATTAGGAATGGAATTAAATAGTGAATAAATTATTTAAACGAACCTTGATGAATCTATTTTCATAGGAAAGTAACGAAACAATCATATGGACAGTATGTTAAGAGATATTCAGGTTCTCGTGAGACAGGGCCAGAACGGTTTCTGGATTTCCTGTTCCGACTTTGGAAATTCATTATAAATTAACCAGAGACAATTAGGAGTCATGAAATATATGTATAGATTCCTCTCTGAGTCTAGTTTCTATAGAAATAAACGGAATCAGTATTGAACCCTGTACTGGGAGATATCCAAGTCGTAATGCGCAAAGGTCAGTGTAGTCGATCCCTGTAACATGGGAGACTTTGACTAATAAACTGTACTAATTGGCCTAACCAAAAATTCTAGAAAAAAATATGTAGATGGAAATATGAGTCTAGTTTCAGGGAAAATTTACGGAACTGGATTCTGGGTTTCTGAACTCAAGATATGATTTTTAAAGCGACTAGTACGCAGATTGGCAGTGTCCGGGAAAATTTTTTATAAGTGGTTTAAAGTCTGTTAACACCTCGTGTTCGACTCCGGTGACGGTCTCGGGTTCGGGGTGTTACAGTAATGTTCCTTTAATTTTGGGAAGGCCCTTTTTAGCAACTTCTAGAACAATTATTGATGTTGGCACAGGTGAACTCACACTTCGTGTAGGAGATGAAACAATCACTCTTCAAGCTCGCAACCTGAACAACACATCGAAAATTGAAGGTGATTGTACAAATTGTTCTAATAAGACTGATTATACGGTGCAACCTATTTTTCAAGAAATAAGTTCAAAGGACACACATGAGCCATGTTCAATCTATAACAAAGGATCTACACATGAAGAACGAATGTTACAAATCGAGGAGTTAGATGAATGGCTGACATTTAAACCGAGAAAACACGATAAACCAAAACTACGCCAGAACGAGCGTAATGCCTCACCAAATCAACTTAAGGTTGGAGATAAAGTTTCATTCGATGCCGTAGATCCTCACATTGACACTGCCAAACCGAATGAAGAAATTCCTCTTACGATACTTAGCATTTTCCCATTTGGTATAGTCGATGTAAGCCATCCCAAATTTGGCACTTTTAAGGTAAACAATACTGGTCTTAAACCTTACGTTGGTAAAATTGAAAGCAGGGATAAGGAGTGTAAACTCCTCGAGCCACCATGAACACACACCAGAGAGGTAAGTCGAGCTTAGACTATAAATAAGCGCTTCTTGGGAGGTAACCCGAGCACTAACAGAATTAATTTCTTTAAATTTTAGTTTTAAACATCTAACATACTAACTGAATCATGGAACGCAGGCTTTCTAAAGCACACATGACTAGGCACACGGGCGTGCCTTAGGCCGTGTGAAAACAGGGTGAATTTTTCCCCAACAAGGGATGAGATAAGCCGCCACGGCTGTCCATTAGGACTGTGGACAAATCTGCCAAAACAACACACGCCTGTGTCGTAGATTCGTGGTTGAACCTGAGAAAATAGCACGGGCATTTGCCACGCCCGTGTCTAGAACTCGTGGTCGAACTGTCAGATTAACACGGGTGTGGGTCTACATACACGAGCATGGGAGAAGCAAGCGAAGACAGACACGACCGTGTGACACAGCCGTCTGTACCTACAAGCCCAAGGAACACGGGCGTGGGACAAATGTCAAACGCGCCCAAATTCAAAATTTACGAATCACATGGGCAAAAATTAGGAACACAGGCGTGTCCCCTGGCCGTGTGTCCCAAAATCTATAAATACCCTTCACTGTTCATCATCTCCCTCACCCAAAATTCCTAACCCTAGCCGCTGCAAATTCACACGGACTCCCTGCCAAGCCGTGTGCCACCTTCAACCGCATTTTTGACGCCTAAGCTCCTCCCTCTGGCATTTGTTTACTCTTTTATCTCAATATTCTTCAATTATTTTGCTTCTTTCATGATTTCTATGCTCCATTTGACTATTTTATGTGCACATTCATAGTTAGAATAGTAGATAAATTTATGTTTTTAAGTTTTTCTTTGGTAATTTTTATTTTCTTAGTCAGTATATTAGGCTATATTCATTCACTGTTTCTATGAGTTTCATGCTATTAACCCCACACAAATTCATTCTTTAGATATCTCCATTACTTATTCTCATAGGGTTATTTGGAACATTTATTTTGGTTGTTATAGTATAGGTTAATATGTAAGCCCCATGGAAAATATTCACATTCCACTTCAATTTCCATTACAGGTACATTATGTCTACCTCACGTGGCAAGAAGACTGTCGTCCCTGCTTTGAAAAAACGAAAAGGGACGTCATCCTCGGGACCTACTGTAGAAATTCACCACCCCTTTCTCTAATTTCCACCAGCAATCAGGAGGAACTATTTCAGACTGGACCACGCTAGAACAAGTCCAACTTGTTGATGTAATTCGGGCCCTCCTCACCACCGATCCTTGGGGACTTTTCTCCGAGATTTTCGAGCCAACGTATCTCGAGCTCATGATGGAATTTTGTCAACATTTCATCTTCAGACCGTGATGACCCGTTTTGATGATCCAGGAACGGTCAAATTTCGCCTCGGCAGTCTAGTCCGCCAGTTGAGCGTCCTAGAGTTCACTACCGCACTAGGCCTTTACACGGATGAGTTCATGGAGGAGAATGAGCTCCACACTCTCAATCGCCACATCCATCATTCTCCTTCATGGTGCTAGAATGCCATCGCGCCTGGCTCTGCCTCCTACAATCCTAGCCACTCCAAGGCATCGGCTCTCCTTCTATCTCTGAGGTACCTACACACCATTTTAGCTCACACATTAATAGGAAGGCAAGAGAGCACTGGCGTCATCAACACTCACGATGCCTACTTTCTACGGTGTATGTCGCACGAGAACACCTTTGACCTTGCCTATTTCATTGCCCTCGCCATTCAACATCAGACGGAGCGGCATAGGAAGGGGGTCATCTCTATTGGGCCTTATGTGACGCGGTTGGCTCGGCACTTTAGGATCCTCAACACAACAGCCCAATCATCCTCCCTCACTCTCATGGGCCAGATGTCCCCATAGGGCATCTCGAGCATGCTTAGTATGAGGATGATCGAGAAGCACCGAGGAATCCACCCTCCTCAGTATCGACTAGCCCAATCCACCGAGGAGGAGGATCCTAAGGGCATTACTGATGATGCCCCTCCACGTCATGAGGACCCACCATCTCAACCACCACCACCCTCTCGTCCAGTTCATGCGGTGGTTCATATGCTGACATCTCTGAGCGCCTTACTCGATTCGAGCAACAGTGTTTTCAGCGCTTCGATAACATTGATGCTACTTTACAGCAGATTTGTCAGTACTTCCATATCTCATCGCCACCCCTACCTCGCAAACCACCTAGCGATGAAGATGTTTATTTTATGTTTTTATTTTTATTCTATTTTAAGACTACCTTTTATTTTTTCTTTAAGCTTATTTTTATTATATTTTATAATTTTTATTTTACAATTATCAATTTCGGCTATTCCATTACAAGTAATTATGCTTCCTTATATTTCCTAAAAAGTTCCTGATTCTGTCACAGTTATAAAGAGCTCTTCAGCTCATCATCACATAGGAACTAAAAACTCCACCGAGAAAGGTTCTCCACGACTGCCATGTCTTGCTTGACCACGACCATAGCTACCACCAGATATAGTATTCTTTTGACGCAGGAATTATGGACTAATGAACCTCTACCACCACCAGAGTATCCTCCTCCATTCTCACGCTTATTATTCTCCAAAACTCCAGTTCAAGGAATTCATTCATCATTCAAGAAGTTTCACTTCTCTCCCTATCTTATGATTCTAGATCTATCTTTTTCAATACATCTACCTTTGTACATTGAGGGCAATGTACATCTTAAGTCTGAGGGGTCTTTTTTGTACATTGAGGGCAATGTACATCTTAAGTGTGGGGGGTCTTTCATATCAGAAAAATCCCTGAATTGTTTAAACTTTAAGACATTAGGGAATCAAGCATGATAAGTTGATTTTTGAAGAATTAAAAACTTTTAGGTTGTTTCCCCAAGTTTAGGTATTATTTTGATTTGGAATTCACAAGTTTAAACATCAAAAAGCCATAATTTTTGTGAGATCTTAAGCCTTTAGAGCATCTATTATTTCTTTCATGCTCAATTTCATTATGAGTGCATCAGTATTGAATTGTTATTCTAGAACTTGCTTGATTATGCATGTCAAGACCACACCATTTGATTTGATGTGTCAAAATGATAAAGGCACTTAGGCTTAACCCACTCACTCCATAAAAGCCTACCTTTACAATTAACCCTTAGTGAACCCCCTTGAGCCTAACAACCCATTCATTGATTTACACACAATATTAACCCTTAACTCTTTATTGTTGAAATCCCCTAAATTAATTTGATCCCTATTTTTGTTGAGATCTGAGTTGGAATAGTTGCTTAGCTATGTTTTATTCTATTTTGTAATTTGACTTGTTCTTAAAAAAATAAAATACAGGTATACATATTAGTAGTAGTGATCTTCTAAGCTAAAGAAGTTAAATTCCATATTCTGAGAAAAAGCTCTGTTGTACACAATTGATGACTAGTCATTTTTCTAGTTAGGCAATTTTTCAATTCAATCTCGATTCTAACCTTTTCTTTCAGCTTGTGACCACACCGTCTAACCAAATCCACGTTACAACCCTTTAAATACCTTTTGATTGATGTTTCATCTCAATTTATAGTGATGGAGATTTGATTTTCATGCAAGCCTATGGTAATGACTTTTCATTATTGACTATTGAGTGCTTCATTTATTGTCCTTAAACACTTCAAGTGATTTGAGTGAATCTTTAGTAAGGATGTGAAACTCTGTGATATTTTGAAAAGGTAATTACTTAGATAAAGGGAGACACCTATGTTTTCATGATAAAATGCTCAACTTTGAATGTTTGAAACTTTGATGTTCTTTCAGTTGAATTTTCAATGTATGATTACCTATGGATTATTTTGAGATATTATCGATAGAAATTATAGGTTGAGAAGAATTTATTTTGATTATGAGTTGAGGATTTTGTTTGAGGACAAACAAATGCTTAAGTGTTGGGGTATTTGATAAACCGTAATTTATACATGTTTCTATCCCATGCTTAGCACATTTGATGGATGATTTTTCCTTAAAATTGGCGAATTCAATGCTCCTAATGCCTTAATTTCATCTTTTATACTTAGGTGAGCATAGGAGAGTGAAAGGAACGAGAAACGGGCCAAAAACGAAGAAAATAGGCCAATGTACGAAATCAACACGGCCTGGACTTCCTTACACGGGTAGATCACACGCCCGTGCCCATTTAACAGCCTTGACCACGGCCTTAAGCAATCGCACACGGGTGTGTCACATGGGCGTACCCCTACCGAGCCTAAGTTTAGTCCAATTCGGAAAAGACCAATTTTGAAGGCTCTTTGGCATTCGAAAGCCTATTTAAACACCTGAGGAGGCACTTAGATGGGGGACGCAGAGGAGGAAGCAAGGAATTTCTCAAGGAAAGCCGATCGATCCATCTCAGAAGCTAGATTCACCATCAAGACTGAAGATTTCCCTTCAAATTCCCTCAAAAGTTTTGGGTTGTAACACCCCTAACCCGAATCTGCCACCGGAATAGAGTTACCGATTCATTTATCAGATATTTCATTAATCCGATATCTTTTCTTTTCCACGTTCAAGTCTCGTATTCAAGTCATCCGGATCTTTATAAAAAAATTTGATCGTCGTTTTCATTTGTTTCATGTTATAATACATTCAACTAATGCTCTAAACAAAATTATCATTTTACCCCTAAACTTTTAATTAATGACGATTTCATTCTTAGGTTAAAATAAAATAAAATTATTTCAATTTAATCCTTATTTCCAGCCGTTATTCTCACACAAATTGATAACAACCTATGAATTCTATAAAATGTCAGAATTTTCCATAATTTCAACACTTTTCAATTTAATCCTTAAAACATGTTTTTCCTTGATCTTGAGCTAAATTAATAATTTCATTCAATTTTGTAATTTAAATAATAAAATAATCCATTTCATGCAAATTGGTCATTTCTAACATTTTTTTTACAAAATTGTCCATAAAATTTTACTTTTATTCAATTTAGTCCATGAGCCTAAAACATACAAATTAGCCATGCTAGCTGAATATTCATACATATTTTCCTCCTCCTCCTCTCCATTCCACATCCTTAATTTATATAACATGCAACAAGTAACATTATCAATAATTTCACTATTTACTTATGTATATTCAAAACTGTCCATTTGCGTTATAGTCACTAAATTATTTATATCTTAAGCTACAGAGCTCAAAATTAAGATCCACTAATTTTCCCTGAAACTAGACTTACTTATCTTATTACCATCAAATTTTCAGAATTTTTGGTTTAGCCAATAAGTACAGTTTATTCTTTAAAGTTTCCCCTGTTCTGCTGCCTGACAGTTCCAACCCTTCTTCACTAAGAATTAATTATCTCATTGTACGAGATTCAGATGATGTTCCTGCTTATTTCTATTGAAAATAGACTCTTTAAGGATTTTAAACATATAAATTTAATTCATTAATTATTTTTCTCCAATTTTTGATGATTTTCCAAAGTCAGAATAGGGGAACCCGAAATCATTCTGATATTGTCTCACAAAACTTATTATATCTCATGATTTACAATTCCATTGCTTACATCGTTTCTTCTATAAGAAACTAGACTTAATAAGATTTAATTTCATATTTTATTCATCCTCTAATTAGATTTCTACAATTTTTGGAGATTTTTCAAAGTTAGACTATTGCTGCTGTCCAAAACTATTTTAGTGCAAAATGTTGATTTTCATTTTGCCCCAAATTTCACAGTTCATACAATTCAATCCTTACTTAATTAACCCCTAAATTAAACTAATTTTCTCAATTAATACTTTTCCTAGACATTATAAGTTATTTCATAACTATTGAAACTCAGAATTTCCATATAAAACTCTAACTTCAAACTCTTTTACAATTTAGGTCCCAAACATTCACTTTCTATTCAATTCTTTCAATAAAATCAGCATATAAATAATTTAAAGCTCTAATTCTATGTCAAATCATCATATACTTCCAGCACATATTCATAGAAACTTTCAATTTCTTTCATAGAATCAAGAACTAATGAATTCAACAAATGGACCTAGTTGTAAAAGTCACAAAAACACAAAAATTTCAAGAAATAATCAAGAATTGAACTTACTTGCAGTAAAAATATGAAAAACCAGCTTAAGGGAACTCTTCCATGGTGTTTTTGCTGATGAGAATGCAGAAAAATAAAGAGAAATCTAGATAATTCCACTTTAGTCCTAGCTTTATTAAGTAAATTTTGCAATTTTCCAATTTTGCCATTAATTCCCCTTATTTTCTTGGTGATTTCATGCTCTTGCTGTCCAGCCCAAATAGACCTTGGGTCTATTTTCCTTTTAAATCCTCTTTCTTTTATCATTTAAACTATTTAATCATTTCCCACAATTTTACATTTGATACAATTTAGTCCTTTTTGTTCAATTAGCTATCAGTACTTTAAAATTTCTTGACGAAACTTTAATACTAACTTATTAACACTCCATAAATATTTATAAAAATATTTATGGCTCGATTTAAAATTCCCGAGTTCTCGATACCTCATTTTCAATTTTAATTATTTTAATATATATATTTTTAGTACATTTCACTATTTCAAAATTTTTCCTAACTTCACATTTAACTTATACTCACTAAATTAATAATATTTCCTACTCATTTTTCGGATTTAGTGATCTCGAATCACTGTTCCGACACCACTGAAAATTAGGCTGTTACATGGGTTTTGTTATGTTTTTTTTATTTTTATTCTTTTGAGATGTTTTCTTTCATTAGTATGAACTAAAACCCCTAAATACCTAAGGGGAATGAAACCTAAGACGGATCTTATTATTATTATCTGAATTGTATGATAAATTTTAACTTGCTCTTAATTATCTGTTCTTAATTCTTATTTTGATATTCCGGGATATTAATTCAAGTTAAGCTCTTATTCAGAGGAGGAATAGACCCTGTCTAAGAGTAAATTTGTCATAATTAAGTGGATTTGGTTGCGCGCCTAGAGATAGGGTGACAAGATTTTGCCGGATTAGGGTAAAACCTAATAAGGGGACCTATAGATCGAGTTAATGCAATCCTAGGGCGTTAATTAGAAAGAGATTTCAATTATTCAAACTAGGGTTAGACATTGTTAGTCTCGAGAGAGATAATAATATAACTTAGGGATCTCTATGGAACAAGTTGAATGAATAAATTGTCCGATTCAGAGTCAAATAACGAGTGAAGTCTAGGTGGATTTTTCCTTAGGTATTGTCTTAATCAATCGAGTTTTCCAAAATGTATTTTCCCTGAATTTCTTTTCTGTGATTTCTTAGTTCAATTAATTAGTTAGATAAACAAAACCCTTTTATTTTTTTTAGGCTAGATAATAAAAAGAAAGTTGATACTAGTACTTTTAGTTCCTTTGGGTTCGATAATCTGGTCTTTCTAAAGCTATACTACTATTCGATAGGTACACTTGCCTTCATCGTGATAATAGTTAGTTTTAAGAACGATTCATTATAAATATTTAAAACATGTCACGAATATCACGTATCAGATTTAAACTATCAAATTTTCAATTTACGCGATCAAGTCCTTTTATCAAATTAAGCACACAAACAATCAAATTTTCGTACGAAACTTTCACACATGCAAATTCACATATAATAAACACGAAAAATAATATTTAAATATTTTTTTGACTCAGATTCGTGGTCCCAAAACCACCATTTCGATTAGGGTCTAATCGGACTATTACATTCAACCTCTAATACCCTTAGGTTCCTAGGAAACCAGTGTCCTTACGATAGGGTTTTGGTGATTTCTAGATGCCTTGCTATCTTGGCAAGTTCTCAGTTTACCCTACATGTCATCTTATCAGGAATACCCCCTTTTGTTTTATTCTAGATCGTGGGCACTAAAGTCTTGGCAGATATGCTAATATTTTACTCATGAGGCTTACGAGAAAGGACCATGCACTTTGGCAATCTTTCCAAATCTATTTAGTCCATAATGAACTCTCCTTTCTTACCTTTATCCTAAAGGACTTGCTGGCATTCTATTTGCTGGGATAACTAATAGGGTCCCCCGCCACCCTAGCGGTCTAAATCCCACGGGGGATGATTAGTGGTGATTACGTCCTTATACCTCTCTGGCGGCTCTTAATGGCAGATCCTTAACCGTGATCTACAGATAAGTTCTCTTCCCTTGCCTAATTACAAGGTGATACTAGCACGTCATTTCCCATGTTTTACTCTTGTTGACTTATTGCTCTATCGCCCTACCAGCTTTCAGGATCACTGTTTTGTAGGACTATTCCCCTTTTTACTATCTTTACCTTGGTCTGTGGATTACTCAAAACCCTCTCACCAATACTTGTATTTTTTTCCTTTTAACTTTCTTCTTTGATCGTAATTTCCCAAAATTACCATCTTGATGATGAACCATATTTAATGTCTTAGCAAACCCTGCTAGTTGTCACAACTGAGTGGTAGTCTTACACCCCTTTCACCCCGTGTTTACTGTCCCAACGAGCTACCCCATGTTTACTATCCTAGTGGACTACCCTGTATTTACTGTCCAGGTAGACTACACCGGTTGTCATAGCCAAGCTATGGTCTTACATGTTCGACCTCTTTGAGGTGTCGCCCCATAGAGCTTGCTAATAGTCATTGTGGTGTTGCTCTATAGAACCTTATAGTTGTCAATATCAATCCATCTCATATCTACATTGATGCTCAAACATCAAAGTGTCCACCCCGCAAGGCCCGGAGCTTTGCACATAACGGGTGCACTCAGCAACATCGTATAGCGGTAGTAACAAGTAAGGGTGAGCATTCATTGAATCGAATAAAAAAATTTGAGTTCATCGAGTTTGCAAATCTTATTTCATTATCCTAACTCAACTTGAAATTTTTTTGAATCAAGTCAAGTGAGATGGAATTCAAATCGAATCGAATTGAATATATTTGTTCGAGTTAAATTTAAAAAATGACTTTAGTGTTGTTTATTTTTATGTAATTTTTTTAAAAATATTTTTCTTTAAAGTTTTTTAACATGATCATACAATGAAAAATTGAAGTAAACAAATAAAAGCAACACAACATTAGTCTAATTAAACAACAACAACACAAAAAGATTATAATAAAAAAAAGCAAAAATCCAAAATACAACAAAAACCTACACGACTACATCAATCCAAACATGAAAATAATAAATAAAAACAACACAATAAAAGTCCAATAAACTAGCAGCAATATCACAACAAACTAATAACAATAACACATTAGTTCAAAAATCGTTACGAGATAGCTTAAGCTTCTTCTATAGCTTCAAACACCTTTAGTAAACTTGAAACATCTAGTAAAAGTATTAAATGAGTTAGTTAAATGATAAAAAAATTCAAAAATAAATTAAATAGACAGTTAACTTTATAAACAAATGCTAAGTATATTACCTTCTTTAGCTTCGAGTATTTTGGATAAGTCTAGTAAATTTTAAAACAAAAGTATTAGTTTACTAATATAAAAACACAAAAGCTTATTTTATGAATCAAAATTAATATATTACCATCTTCCATGGTTTGAAGTTCATCAACATAGTCTTCAAGATTGATGGCATTATTAGATTTCCGAAGCCAATCTTGTGTGCAAACTAAAGCCTCAACCATGAGAGGAGTTAGAGAACTTCTAAAACTATCGAGAATGCATCCACCCGTGCTAAATGCAATTTTCGAGGCAACTATTGAGATAGGAATAGCAAGAATTATTTGAGCCATTTCTGCAAGAATAGGGAATCTAAGACTGCTTATTTTCCACCATAATAATAAATCAAATGCACTTGAATTGTTTACTTTTTCCTCCTCACCCAAATACCTATCCAACATAAATTTACTTTCTAGTCCAACTTCTTTCTTCTTTTTAAAGTATTTTTTCTTTGCCGAGTCTGTTCTATTTCTAACTGATCTATTTCTATTGAACTGAAAAGATTTGTTGAAAAACTATATCTACCTTCAAACAATTAGAAGAATACTCATTGAACAAACAATGCAATTCTTTATTAATCATTTTCATAATGTTATTAGCTTTTTGTTTATTTTCTTTATTAACATTAACAATGAATAACAATGAGCAGTCATATAAAATTGTTGTAAAAAAAAAGAGCTCTTATTACTATTACAAATTTTGGCTACAAGAAGGCTTTTTCTTATCGTCGTGGATCAGATAATACTATACTCTTTCCTATGCTTATATTGCTTCTATTTACTTTATTTATTGGAGCTATAGCAATTCCTTTTAATCAAGAAGGAATGCATTTGGATATATTTTCAAAATTATTAACTCTATCTATAAATCTTTTACATCAGAATTCAAATGATTTTGAGGATTCGTATCAATTTTTTAAAAATGCAACTTATTTAGTAAGTATAGCTTTTTTCAGAATATTTATAGCATTCCTTTTATATAAACCTTTTTTTATTCATCTTTACAAAATTTAAACTTACTAAATTCATTTGTGAAAAGGGGTCCTAAAAGAATTTTATTAGAGAAAATGATATATTTGATATATGATTGGCCATATAATCGTGGTTACATGGATATGTTTTATTCAGTATCCTTAACAAAAGGTATAAGAGGATTGGCAGAACTAGCTAATTTTTTTGATAGGTGAGTAATCGATGGAATTACTAATGGATTACACATTACAAGTTTTTTTGTGGGAGAAAGTGTAAAAAGCAAGTTGACCCCAAAGTCCAAAGAGCTCATTTTACATTACGGATCAATGATAACCGCCAAGTAAACTAGCATGTTCATCTTTTTCTCCTTCACCCCAGTACTTATTATACTTATCCTTCATTTTGGAAGTCATAGAAATTATGTCCAAATCTCCACAGTCTTGCCACCTATCAAAAAGACAATGTACATTCGTTAATATTTCAAAAAGTGAATGAGAGGTAACATGCAAAGATTCGGACACCTTTAGTGTAAGATGATAAAAAGGCTCTAACACTTTTTTTAACTTTTCAAACAGTTTCCCAATCATCAAATGTAGGAACTCCATCTCCAGTAGTGAGGTAAAAAAAAGTTATGATCATCATGTGCATATCATTCAAATGCACAGTCATATTTTTCTACCACCTTTAACATCATATAAATTGAGTTCTATCTAGTAGGCAAATCTAAACACAATTGAGCCTTACTATCTATCATTTCTTCTTTTGCCCGTTGGTTGAATTTTGTCAAACTAGATGGTGATGCTCTTATATACCTCACAGCACTTATAACTCAATCCACAAACACAGAAGCATCCTTAATATCGTATAGCACAATGAGATTAAGAATGTATGTGTAATAACACAATTTTAGTGAAATCGGAACAATGGTTTCAGGACCACAAATTAGAGCCAAAAATAGATTTTTTTTATTACATGGCCCGTAATATGATAGACATGACATGTGAAAAATTTTGATAAGAAAATTTTACCGATTATGTGCTTAATTACGAGAAGGACAAAATCGCATAAAATACAAAAGTTGAATTCTAGTAGTTATAAGGATTAAATAGCTATGGAATTCAAAATTAGAGGTCCTTATATGGTAATTAGACCATTAATAAAAAGTATGTAGATATTTTGGTGATTCATCCCTGTAAAAAAAAGGCTAAGGACTAAACTGGAAAGATGAAAAGTTATTAAATGACAATTTAGTTAAATGAAAAAGAAAAAAAATTCATATCATCTTCCCCATATATTTCCACGGAAACCCTAAGAGAGAGGAAAAAGAGTTATCAAGCTTATTTGGCTAAGTAATAAAGCCCCGTTTTTAGTAATTTTGATATTTTTGAAACCAGGATAGCTTAATCTATCTATTTGGGGGATCAATTTGAGAAGTTATCAAAGTATGAAAAATGGATCATGGATGTATATGCTGAAAATTTGAAATTTATTGTAGAAAATGAAAGTTATTGATAGATAAACAACTTTTACAAAGTGGTTTTTGATGAAAACATGATTTAGGGACTAAAATGTGAAGTTGTGAAATTGAAGAAAAATGCTGAATTTTTATGAATACATGTGTTGTAAATTTTGTAATAGGATTTTGGTTAGGCTTGGAATAGGGAGTAAATTGCATAAATTTTATTTTTCGAGCCTAGGGACGAAATACAAATTTATGGGAAAGTTAGGGGCAAAATAGTAATTTTTTTCCTAGGATGAAAATTAAGTCGACTTGAATGTGATGGTAAATTGACGTTAAATTTACTCGTATAGATCTGGATAGACCAAATTCAAAGCTAGAATAAGAAAAGAGGAAAATGTAAGATTAGTAGATTTTACGTACACGAACATTGTCAAGGTAAGTTCGTGTAACTAAATTGTATATGTTTTTATGCTTGAATTAAATGTTGTGTTTTTGAATTCTATAAATGCCATAAATATGTGAAATGATCACATACTCATTAAAGCCCAATAAGTGAAAGTGCCCGATCAATTACAATACCCGACAAATGATAAATGATAAATGATAAAGATGTTAATTTTATGCTTAAGTTGAATGTGAACATTTGAATTGCATAAATGCATAAATATATGAGATTGACCACATGCTTGATAATGCTTAAAAGATGCTAAATTTTGTTTGAATAAATGGAAAATTTGATGGATATGTGATTTCCCGAAATCAATAAGGTCCTGATATGAGTCCTCTCGAGCATACGTTATGGATTGGATTTAACCCAGACTGGTAATCCAGATCAAACTTTTTAGACCATATGTCATAAAAAGGATTTAGCCTGGACTGGTAATCCTGTTTTATAAATATGTGGCTCGAGAGTGTACTTTCTAATATAGTACCCTATGGGTACCATTAGACATGAATTGACAAATTCTGATTCATACACCTCGAGTGTACTATCTGTGTATCCATCGATATTTCAGATAAATCTAATTGCTAAAAGTTCTTGACATGAGAAGATATGAATAATAAATGAGTTATTACACATATCGGCTAGTACCCTACGGGTACCATTAGACATGAATTGACAGATTCTGATTCATACACCTCGAGTGTACTATCTGCGTATCCATCGATATTTTAGATAAATGTAATTGCTAAAAGTTCTTGACATGAGAAGATATGAATAAGAAATGAGTTATTACACATATCAGCATGAAATACATGAAAATGATGATACGTGATAATTGATATGTGGAAATATGAAATGATGATATTGTACATGGAATTTATTTGATAGTATATACATCTTTGATTCTAGACTTGTACACCTTGAGTGTACTAATTGTGACCTTGATATTCTGAGTAATATGGGTAAAGTTCTAATATGAAATGATCTGAACTTGAGATGAATTATTATGAAATTATACTTGTAATATAAGGAGATGATTTATACATGTTAAATGAATACATGATGTGGAAAGCATATGTGCATGAAAACTTGATTGTTGTTGAGCTCATATATGTTTGTGATGTTATTATGGATTATATGACTAACAAGGGCAATGAGAATGTGTGTAGGGTTTGAGTCAAATTGATTGATTATGCTTTATATAGTTACCTCAAAATAGAATGAATGGTAAGTTAAGTACCATGTTATATGAACTTACTAAGCATTATATGCTTACTTAGCTTTATTTCCTTATTTTAGAGTAAATCAGAAGCTCGTTGGATTGGAAGCTTAGTGGAGATCACTCACACTATCCATCGGCCCATGCCGGTACAATATGGTAAATCAATTATGGTTGTAATGGCATGTATAGGTTATACTGGTTGTATTGGCATGTAAATGTAAATGATGCTTGTAATCTAGCCATTGGAATGGCTAGTAAGTGTTGTTTTGATATACTTGTAATCTCATGCTATGGTAGCTAAATATATGTTAAGTATTTGATCAAATTATGTCTAATATATGGATTGAACCAAGGTAAGATTGTAAGCATGTATGCATGTAAAGGAATGCCATGATGAATGATGGAAATTGCCTAAATTGAATCCTTGAAATGGTTGATATTGGTTTTGTGCTTCAAGCATAGGACTTGGGTGTAATTTTGGGTGAGAAATGAAGCTAGAAATGGCTTCTTTTTGTCCACACGGGCAGACACACGCCCGTGTGTCTAGACCATGTGTGACACAAGACGGGTAACATGGGCATGTGGTTAGGTCGTGTGTCCCCCGCACCTTAATTTTGAGAAATAGAATGATTAGAATTGAGTACACAGGTAGAGACATGGGATTGTGTCTAAGCCATGTGGTTGACACAGCCTTGGACATGGTCGTGTGAAAAATGCACCTAAATTTCAGAAATTAAATTCGCCGCACGGCCTAGCACATGGGCTTGTGACTTAGTCGTATGACTTCAATTTCTTCATGCCTTAAAAGTTAGAGAGTTACACGGGTTAGGGGCAAGGGCGTGTGTGGTACATGGCCTGATCACACGGGCATGTCCTTAGACCACACGGGCATATGAGCCCTGCACCTTTTAAAAATTTTTAAAATGTCGCAAAAAATTTTATGAGTTTTCAATTAAGTCCTAAATTGCTTCTAATGCTCGTATTGGGCCTCAAGGGTCCAATTAACGAATGTTTTGAATGATATTGATAAAATAATAGTAATCTAAGTAAATTATTTGAAAAATGTACTAAATATTTCAGTAATGCTCTGTAACAGCCGTTGTTAGTCAAATTAGAATAGTGGTTTCAAGACCACAAATCTGAGGTCGTGAAATTATTTTAATATTATTTCAAGTGTTTACAGCATGATAGTATTTATGTGTGAAAGTTTCATGAAGAAATTTTATTGTTTGAATAGTTAATTTGATAAAAAGGACTAAATCGCGTAAAACTTGAGTTCTAGTAGCTAAAGGTGTCTAATAGCTATGGTTTATTAAATTAAAGGTCCTTATGTTGTAACTAGACCATCCTTAGTGTAATTGGACATTTATGGACATGTTATAAATAGTTTTAAAAGTTATTTATTAAAGGTTAATATAGTAATTATAAAATAACTTAAGTTAAAAATGATAAAAACATTTTGTCTTCATCTTCATTAAGCATCACCACCAAAAATAGGGCTTGTAGAACACCATTTGAGAGCTTGGAACATTCGTCTATGGTGTCTTGAGCATGTAAGTCCATTTTTGGTCCCGTTTTTAATGATTTCTATGTTTTTGTGATCGTTGCAACTAGTACTAGCTAGCCCAGGGACTAGTTTGCAAAACTGTTAAAGATTTTGAATATTTCCATTGATAAATATATGAGTGTTTTTATGTTTAATAATAGATTATGGATATTTGTTATTAGTTAAACAAGTTTTGTAAAGTGATTTTTAGTGAAAATTAAAATAGGGATTAAATTGAGAACATGTGAAATGTGGTGGTTGAAAGTGTGAATAAATTAAAAATATGGGTTGATAATAACATGTATTAAATTCAGCTAAGCATGGTTTTGTACTAAATTGCATGAATTTGCAATTTTATGTGATAAGGACTAAATTGTGAAAATGTGAACATTAAGGGCAAATGTGTAAATTTTCCAAATTGTAAATTATAGGATAAATTGAATACACCGAATACTGAATGTACTAAATTTGATAATATATAGATCAAGATAAGCCGAGATCAGGATTAGATCGAGGAAAAGCAAATGTCTTCATCTTCATTAAGCACCACTACCAAAATTAGGGCTTGTAGAACACCATTTGAGAGCTTGGAACATTCATCTATGGTGTCTTGAGCATGTAAGTCCATTTTTGGTCCCGTTTTTAATGATTTCTATGTTTTTGTGATCGTTGCAACTAGTACTAGCTAGCCAATGGACTAGTTTGGAAAACTGTTAAAGATTTTGAATATTTCCGTTGATGAATATATGAGTGTTTTTATGTTTAATAATAGATTATGGATATTTGTTATTAGTTAAACAAGTTTTGTAAAGTGATTTTTAGTGAAAATTAAAAATAGGGATTAAATTGAGAAAATGTGAAATGTGGTCGTTGAAAGTGTGAATAAATTAAAAATATGGGTTGATAATAACATGTATTAAATTCAGCTAAGCATGGTTTTGTACTAAATTGCATGAATTTGCAATTTTATGTTATAAGGACTAAATTGTGAAAATGTGAAACATTAGGGGCAAATGTGTAAATTTGCCAAATTGTAAATTATAGGATAAATTGATTAGGCCGAATGCTGAATGTACTAAATTTGATAATATATAGATCAAGATAAGCTAAGATCAGGATTAGATCGAGGAAAAGGAAAAGTGGATGAATAGTCGATAATATCCATCCGAGCAACTCGAGGTAAGGTCGTATAATTAGAATTGAATTTTTATATACTTGTAAATTATTTGAAATGAAAATATAATTGAGTAAATGGTATTACTGAGTTTGAATGCCTAATTGATGAGAATTATTGAATACTGAGTCTCATTTGAACAATAGAAAGTTGTAGGATACGAGTGACACGTCATTAGGGTTACTATTTTGGTTGAGATCCTACATGTGTTGTGGACTTACCACAACTCGTATGAGCTTACTGATATATCAGCTCATAAGAGCTTACTATTTTCAGCTTATCAGAGCTTACTATCCATCAGCTCAGGAGGAGCTTACTGATCATAGCTCGAAAGAGCGGAAATGATAATGAATTGACGGATTACTGATTTATATACGTCATGTATATCATCCGAGTATCCCTTGATATTCTAGTAGGTTCGATGGGCATAAATTTTGTTATTTGTTATGTGAAAAAGTTATGTGTTTATACGGATGAGTTACTGTTATCGAATGAATTATTATTTATGTGATTGAGAGTGAAATGTTACAAGTGATATACATGATATATGAATTTGATATGGTAAAATGTATTGAGTATTAAATTGAGATAATAGATGATTCATGCACTTATATGACTAACTTATTGATGAATGCTTTTATTTAGGCATATGTAATTAATTGAGTATACCTTATTTATTGTCTTGATTATGTATAAATGGTAAGTTTAATTTTGAATTATACGGGCTTACTAAGCTATAAAGCTTACTCTATTTCTTTTTCGTGTTTTATAGAGGTTTGATAGCTCGCTCGATTTGGATAAAGTTGGAGATACGCATCACAGTATCCAATTGTTGATTGGTATCTTTGAACTTATGGATATATGTAAATACGAAATGTATAGGCTAGTTATAAAGATGATAGTTATGGTTACTTGAGCTAGTGATTTTGGTACATGTTGTGGTATAAGATAATGTAACGCCCCAATTTTTGGGAATTCTGTGAATGTTGGCATAGGTTTAATTATGTTAGTGGGCCTCTAGAAGGCCCAAGCTTAAGATAGAACCCGGCAATTTTAGTTAATTTTTGTTCCATAAGAAAAAGGGGGTGAAATTATGAAGTAGAACCTATGTGAAAATGTTTGAAAATGCTATAGGCTAAATTGAAGTGGCCAAATAAATAGGAGTGCAAAATAGGAGGATTTGCATGACAAACCTCCCATTTTACATGAAGTGGCCAGCCATCATGTTGTTGTAGACAATATGAGCACTTGAGATCCATAATTCACGGTACAAATTGATAATGGGTTAGGTAAATGTTCCATGATAATGGGTTAGGTAAATCTTCCATGATAATGGGTTAGGTAAATGTTCCATGATAATGGTTTAGGTAAATGTTCCATGATGGGCATTTCATGTCTTTTGTATTAAAGAATTAAATGGATGAAATATGAAATTTTATTAAAAGAAAAACGGGGGAAAAGAACAAAGTTTTGTCCATCTTTGTTTATCATAGCCTAAAGTTAGAGAAGAGAAAGGAGAGGAGAAAGCTCTTGAATGTTCGGTCACTTGGGGAAGAAAATTAAAGCTAAGTTCATGGTAGTTTGCTTCTATCTTGATGTTCATGAGTTCTTCTTGATTCTACCTTAACTCTTGAAGCATATTTTGGTTTTTAGTTGTGTTGTGAGCATTTAGTCATGAATTAAAATGAAGGAAATGTTTGTTGTTTCATGTTCTTTTGATGAAAAATGGAAGATAGGTGAAGTTGAGCCAAACAAATGAGCATGCATGTGCCTTAGATGCTAAAGGGAAAAATCGGCTAACATGTTGTGCTTTAAAATGATGATGTGGAGATTATACTTAAGTAAAATTATAGATATGTGATGATTGATTGGTGATATACATGTTTAAATAACATGCATGCAAGGTATGTGCGAAAGAGTGATTTGGTAATAAATCTGCTTGAGACAGCAGCAGTAACGTGACTTTGGAAAATCACCATAAATTTTGAGAGATGAATTAGAAGCTGAATAAATTGTGTAATTAAAGCTTAATGAGTCTAGTTTCAAATGAAATAAACGAGAACATATTTTGAATTCTTTACAATGAGAAATTTGATTCGTAATGAAGAGTTGTCAGATTAGTCAAACAGTGAAACATGGGAAATTTTGAGAAAAATCTGGTATTGATTAGCTAAACCAAAAATTCTGAAAATTTTATGCATAGAATATATATGAGTGTATTTTCAGGTAAAATTAACGGCAATTGATTTGGAGTTTCGTAGCTCCAGTTATAAATGATTTAGTCACTATTGCTCAGGAAGACATCTTGCAATGAAATTATGATTATGTGATAAACACTGACAAAAATTTGTTAATGAGTTGCTTATTGATTTCTTATAAGCTTACTCTGATCTATAGGTGTGGTTGGCCGAATATTGTAAGGGGTTAATACGTAGTTCGTATTTGAATAGTTAGATTAATGTGTTAGTAATCCAATTGTAGGCAGTTCATGTGTGGATCTCGTCAGCATATCGTCGCAAACAGGTGTGTAACTAACACCCTATTTCTTAGTCTAGATCGGCAAAAGCTGAAAAGCCGAAATGCCGAAAACTGGTATTTTGTAGATTTACGAGTGTGCGAATGCTCGTGAGGTAAATCGATTAAAGTTTTTGGTAAGCTGCAATGTTTGGACTGCAAAGTGCATGATTTCTGTGCCCTCGATATTTTTGGGCTTAATGGGCCAAAATTGGAATGATGGGCCAACGGGCCCAATTCGGTAAGAACCCTCGGTACGTGATTCTGTTAGTACGTGGAAAGTAGGAATATACATGAAAAACCCTAAAATAGATAAATTACTGAAATACCTTTAAAAGTGAAAAATTTACAATTTTACCTCTAGTAGATAAATTACCGAAATACCCCTAGGGTTAAATTGACCTAAATACATGTTTGACTGTTGTTATTTACTACATGCAATGTTGTTATTATCTGATGCATGGGATTGGGATATTGACGGAGGAAGTACTGAAAGTGGCTTGTCACGTATTGGAGGCTTTGCCTCAATTTACTGTTAACTGAGCAGCAAGGCTGCAACTGTGGAGTGTTGGGCTGGGTAGGTTGAGTTATTCCCCACATGGAGTGTAGGGCTGGTACGGGTGGAGTGTAGTGGTTGGTAGGTTGAGTAGTCTCCCCAAATGGGCTTGCATATGTTATTGATGTTGCATGTATTTGAAATGGGCCTATGGGCCATACTGTTATCTGAATAGGGGGCTAAGGCCGAGTTTATTGTAATCTGAAAAGGGCTCTGGTCCAGTACCACTGTTACCTGAATGGGCTTAGGCCCAATAGGCTTGAGCTGACTTGGGCTTTGAATGGGTTTTCCTTACACACTGAGTTTCCCCAAACTCACCCTTTTTATATTCATCCACGCAGGAAATCCCCAACCATAGTGGGCTTGGAGCTGTGAGGGAATTCGGAGTGGCCACCCGTTCTGAAAGTTTGGTTGTCTTCTGGTGAACTGGACATCCTATTATTTACGTTGAGGTTTGGGTTTTTAAATGTAATAAGATCGCTTAATTATTTTTGATGGTTTTAATATGTATTACTAAGATAGGTATTACTTATTTTAACTGTTGAAATTGGATAGCTTTAGGGCGCATTTTCAAAAAAAAATAATAATTGATTTCAAAATAACATGACAACAAGCAAAGATTCCGCAATGAAGATATTTTCCAAAATTATTCACTTTTCCTAAAAAGGACTTAATCAAATCGGTTTCCTAGAAATATACATGACGTTAAGGTATGGCATTGGCGGTTTGCATGTCTAGGATTGGATCCGAAGGGAGTTTGGTACTTAAGCAGTCCGATGGACTCACCTCCTCTTTTCCGGTTTCCTACCTGGTGCACAGCTTCCATTCACTTTAACCTATAATGAAATTAACTTTTAAAACACTAAGTAAGTTTTTCTGGATCAACAATATAAAATGTTTTGAACGCTTCGATGTGGCATGTCGGATCCGGTCATAACATCTGGGCCAGGTTTGGGGTGCTAGATATAGTGGTATCAAAGCCTATGTTGCAACAACTCGGCTGTGGAATGGGTTTACAAAAAAAAACAAAGATATTCAAAAACAAAAAAATTTTATAAAGATTGAGAAAAATGCGATTTTCAAAATTTAGATCTTTAGAAGGTGGCATTCCGAATCTCCGGCCCAAGCCTGTAAGTATTACTTTGAACTCTTCTGAATATTTTTCTAACTTATCTGTCTGTACTGAAATCCTGCTAGGATACTCTAGATAGGATGATACTAAAACCATAGGAAAATCTGATAAGAGACTGAAACTGTAGCTAGACTTCGATTCTGCGAAAACAAACTCTGACTTACTGTCTGATTTATAAAACATCTGTAATAAACACTGGAATATTAATTGATGCATAAAAATTCGTAATCAAGATAATACGATATGAGTACAAGAGCCGCTCGTGGAAAAGGCTGTGGACGAGGTTGAGGTAGTACTCAAGTTGGATCTTCGTCTTTTGAACACATACCCGCTGGAGTAGCACGACCACCACCGGTGGATGGGAATGGGCCGTATGATCGGGCTGCGGAGGATGATGCCCTGTCACAGGTAATGCTTCGTGTTCTGGAAAGGGTTGCCGGGGCAAGTACGGGCAATGGAGTTCGGGGATCTATTTCTGAACGACTTCGGGCTAACGAAGCGAAGATCTTTAGGGGCGTGTCTGGTATCGCCTCGAATGTGGCAGAATATTGATTGGAGGCCACAGAACGGATTATGGACAACTTGGACTGCTCTGAGGAGATTGTGAGTGGGGTATCTGTACTAAGTCCTTTGGGTCACTCGGTTAGGGTAAACAAACTGTATAGGGATGTACCCTTAAAAACTCAAGGTAGGATTTTCCCTGGAGATCTGATGGAGTTACCGTTCGGAGAGTTTGATCTCATTTTGGGAATGGACTGGCTTGTTAAGCAGAAAGCGACCCTAGATTGTGCTGCTAAATGAATGGTGTTAAGGACCACAAAGGATGAGGAGGTTATGGTGATAGGTGAGCGAAGGGATTATTTGTCCAATGTGGTGTCGGCATTAAGAGCCGAGAAGTGGATTCAGAAAGGTTGTGAGGCCTATTTGGCATTTGTAAGTTAGTCGGAAGAGGAGGGACCAACAGTGGATAAGGTTAGGACTGTAAAGGAGTTCCAAGATGTTTTTTCGGAGGAGCTTCCAGGATTGCCTCCGAACCAAGAAGTGGAATTTGGAATCGACTTATTGCCCAGAACGGCACCAGTGTCTATCGCACCGTATAGAATGGCATCGAAGGAGCTGGTGGAGCTAAAGGCACAAATTCAAGAGTTGTTGGATAGGGGCTTCATTAGGCCAAGCATGTCTCCATGGGGAGCACCGGTGCTATTCATGAAAAAGAAGGATGGTACGATGCGGATGTGCATTGATTATCGCCAGTTGAACAAACTGACGATTAAGAATAAGTATCCACTGCCAAGGATTGATGATCTGTTCGACCAGCTTAGAGGAGCTTCTGTATTTTCCAGGATCGACCTTCGATCCGGATATCATCAGTTAAGGGTCAAGGAGGCAGATATCCATAAGACGGCATTCAGGACTCAGTATGGTCATTACAAGTTTTTGGTTATGCCATTTGGACTGACGAACGCTCCTACAGCATTTATGGATCTGATGAATCGGGTGTTCCAACCATTCTTGGATCGATTCATAGTCGTCTTCATTGATGATATCCTGGTATATTCTAAAACTGAAGCGAAACATGATGAGCATCTCCATATAGTGCTGCGAGTGTTGAGGGAGAAGGAACTCTTCGCGAAGTTCAGCAAGTGTGAATTTTGGTTGAGGGAGGTAACCTTCTTAGGACATGTGGTCTCTGCAGAAGGGATTAAGGTGGACCCTCGAAAGATTGAAGTAATTTTGGAGTAGAAGGCACCTAGGACAGTGTCGGAAATTCAAAGTTTCCTAGGGTTGGCAGGATACTACAGAAGGTTTGTGGAAGGTTTTTCTGTGATGGTAACACCTCTGACAAAACTCATAAGGAAAGGAGTACCGTTTGTATGGACTGAGAAGCAGCAAGAAGCTTTTGAGAAGTTGAAGAAAGTTCTGATTGAAGCACCTGTGTTGATTCAGCCGGAGTCTGGGAAGGATTTTAGTATGTACAGTGACGCATCACACGTGGGTTTGGGCTGCGTGTTAATGCAAGAGGGTAAGGTGGTTGCATATGCATCACGACAGCTTAAGCCTCATAAGGGGAACTATCCGACTCATGATTTAGAGTTGGCCGTAGTGATATTTGCACTTAAGATTTGGAGACATTACTTGTACGGAGAAAGGTGTATTATATACACTGACCATAAGAGTCTTAAGTATTTGTTGACTCAGAAGGAGCTGAACCTTAGGCAAAGGAGATGGATTGAGTTACTTAAGGATTATGACTGTTCGATCGAGTATCACCCAGGCAAGGCCTATATTGTAGCCGATGCTCTAAGTCATAGAGTTGTATCTGATCTAAGAGCAATGTTTGCTCGTCTGAGTCTGTATGATGATGGAAGTCTGTTGGCTGAGTTGCAAGTGAGGCCAACCTGGGTGGATCAGATTAAGGAAAAGCAGTTGAACGATGAGTCTTTGGTCGCTCGTTTCCAACAAGTTAAGAAAGGGGAAACTTCTGAGTTTGGGTTAGATGGCGAAGGAGTTCTGTGTTTCTGAGGAAGAATTTATGTTCTGAAGGACTCTGATTTGAGGCAGACAATATTGAAGGAAGCTCATGGAGGACTTTGTTCCATGCATCTTGGAGGGAACAAGTTGTATCACGACTTGCGAGAATTGTACTGGTGGCCTGGACTTAAATGAGAAGTAAAGGAGTTTGTAGGGAAATGTCTGACATGACAGCAAGTGAAAGCTGAGCATCAATTACCTTCTGGACTGTTACAGCCAGTGAAGATACCACTTTGGAAGTGGGAGAGGCTAACCATGGACTTTGTGAGTGGGCTTCCCTTAACACCATCGAAGAAAGACTCGGTGTGGGTGATTGTGGATAGGTTGACCAAATCGGCCCATTTCATACCTGTTCGTACTGACTTTTCACTTTAAAAGTTAGCCAAGTTGTATGTGGTGGAGATTGTGCGACTTCATGGAGTCCCAGTTTCAATTATTTCTGATCGGGATCCCAAATTTACATCTCGGTTTCGGCAAAAGTTGCATGAGGCGTTAGGGACGCGATTGAATTTTAGTACAGCTTTCCATCCCCAGACTGATGGTCAATCGAAAAGGGTTATTCAGATTCTGGAGGACATGTTGAGGGGATGCGTGATTGATTTTCGAGGTAGTTGGGAGGATTACTTTTCGTTGGAAAAATTTGCATACAATAACAGTTACCAGGCGAGTATTCGAATGGCATCGTATGAAGCACTGTATGGACGAAGGTGTCGTACACCTAGTTGTTGGACTGAACTAGGAGAGCGACAAGTTCTTGGACCAGAGTTGGTAGCTAATACTAAGGATAAGGTCAGAATAATTAGGGACCGGTTAAGAGAAGCATTTGATAGGAAAAATTCGTATGCAGATTTGAAGCGTAAGGAGATTGAGTACTCAGTAGGTTATATGGTTTTCTTAAAGGTTTCTCCTTGGAAGAAAATATTAAGGTTTGGTAAGAAGGGCAAGTTGAGTCGCGGTTCATTGGGCCTTATCGGGTTTTGAAGCGAGTAGGCCCAGTGGCTTATCAATTGGAATTGCCTCCAGAGTTAGACAGGATTCACGATGTTTTTCACGTCTCCATGTTAAGGCGTTATCATTCTGACCCTGCTCATGTCGTGCCAGTTGTAGAAATTGAAGTTCAGACTGATTTGACCTTTGAGGAGGAGCCTGTGCAAATATTGGCTCGAGATGTCAAGGTTCTCAGAAGGAAATCTGTCCCGTTAGTGAAAGTGCTTTGGTGTAATCATGTAAGGGAAGAAGCTACTTGGGAATCAGAAGAGACTATGAGTCAACAATACCCTCAACTAGTAGGATTAGGTAAATTTCGAGGACAAAATTTCTTTAAGGAGGGTAGAGTTGTAACACCCCAATTTTTGGGAATTCTGTGAATGTTGGCATAGGTTTAATTATGTTAGTGGGCCTTTAGAAGGCCCAAGTTTAAGGTAGAACCCGACAATTTTAGTTAATTTTTCTTCCATAAGAAAAAGGGGGTGAAATTATGAAATAGAACCTATGTGAAAATGTTTGAAAATGCTATAGGCTAAATTGAAGTGGCCAAATAAATAGGAGTGCAAAATAGGAGGATTTGCATGACAAACCTCCCATTTTACATGAAGTGGCCAGCCATCATGTTGTTGTAGACAATATGAGCACTTGATATCCATAATTCATGGTACAAATTGATAATGGGTTAGGTAAATGTTCTATGATAATAGAATAGGTAAATATTCCATGATAATGGGTTAGGTAAATGTTCCATGATAATGGTTTAGGCAAAGGTTCCATGATAGACATTTCATGTCTTTTGTATTAAAGAATTAAATGGATGAAATATGAAATTTTATTAAAAGAAAAAGGGGTGAAAAGAACAAAGTTTTGTCTATCTTTGTTCATCATAGCCTAAAGTTAGAGAAGAGAAAGGAGAGGAGAAAGCTCTTGAATGTTCGGTCACTTAGGGAAGAAAATTAAAGGTAAGTTCATGGTAGTTTGCTTCTATCTTGATGTTCATGAGTTCTTCTTGATTCTACCGTAAATCTTGAAGCATATTTTGGTTTTTAGTTGTGTTGTGAGCATTTAGTCATGAATTAAAATGAAGAAAATGGTTGTTGTTTCATGTTCTTTTGATGAAAAATGGAAGATAGGTGAAGTTGAGCCAAACAAATGAGCATGCATGTGCCTTAGATGCTAAAGGGCAAAATCGGCTAACATGTTGTGCTTTAAAATGATGAAATGGAGATTATACTTAAGTAAAATCATAGATATGTGATGATTAATTGGTGATATACATGTTTAAATAACATGCATGCAAGGTATGTGTGAAAGAGTGATTTGGTAATAAATCTGCTTGGGACAGCAGTAGTAACGTGATTTTGGAAAATCACCATAAATTGTGAGAGATGAATTAGAAGCTGAATAAATTATGTAATTAATGCTTAATGAGTCTAGTTTCAAATGAAATAAACGAGAACATATTTTGAATTCTGTACAATGAGAAATTTGATTCGTAATGAAGAGTGGTCAGATTAGTCAAACAGTGAAACATGCGAAACTTTGAGAAACATCTGGTATTGATTGGCTAAACCAAAAATTCTTAAAATTTTATGGATAGAAGATATATGAGTCTATTTTCAGGTAAAATTAACGGTACTTGATTTGGAGTTTCGTAGCTCCAGTTATAAATGATTTAGTCACTGTTGCTCAGGAAGACAGCTTGCAATGAAATTATGATTATGTGATAAACACTGACAAAAATTTGTTAATGAGTTGCTTATTGATTTCTTATAAGCTTACTCTGATCTATAGGTGTGGTTGGTCGAATATTGTAAGGGGTTAATACGTAGTTCGTATTTGAATAGTTAGATTAATGTGTTAGTAATCCAATTGTAGGTAGTTCGTGTGTCGATCTCGTCCGCATTTCGTCGCAAACAGGTGTGTAACTAACACCCTCTTTCTTAGTCTAGATCGGCAAAAGCTGAAAAGCCGAAATGCCGAAAACCGGTATTTTGTAGATTTACGAGTGTGCGAATGCTCGTGAGGTAAATCGATTAATGTTTTTGGTAAGCTGCAATGTTTGGACTGCAAAGTGCATGATTTCTGTGCCCTCGATATTTTTGGGCTTAATGGGCCAAAATTGGAATGATGGGCCAACGGGCCCAATTCGGTAAGAACCCTCGGTACGTGATTCTGTTAGTACGTGAAAAGTAGGAATATGCATGAAAAACCCTAAAATAGATAAATTACTGAAATACCTTTAAAAGTGGAAAATTTACAATTTTACCCCTAGTAGATAAATTACCGAAATACCCCTTGGGTTAAATTGACCTAAATGCATGTTTGACTGTTGTTATTTACTGCATGCCATGTTGTTATTATCTGATGCATAGGATTGGGATATTGACGGAGGAAGCAATGAAAGTGGCTTGTCACATACTGGAGGCTTTGCCTCAATTTACTGTTAACTGAGCAGCAAGGTTGCAACTGTGGAGTGTTGGGCTGGGTGGGTTGACCTATTCCCCACATGGAGTGTAGGGCTGGTACGGGTGGAGTGTAGTGGTTGGTGGGTTGAGTAGTCTCCCCAAATGGGCTTGCATATGTTATTGATGTTGCATGTATTTGAAATGGGCCTATGGGCCATACTGTTATCTGAACAAGGGGCTAAGGCCCAGTTTATTGTAATCTGAAAAGGGCTCTGGTCCAGTACCACTGTTACCTGAATGGGCTTAGGCCCAATAGGCTTGAGCTGACTTGGGCTTTGCATGGGTTTTCCTTACACACTGAGTTTCCCCAAACTCACCCCTTTTATTTTCATCCACGCAGGAAATCCCCAACCATAGTGGGCTTGGAGCTGTGAGGGAATTCGGAGTGGCCACCCATTCTGAAAGTTTGGTTTTCTTTTGGTGAATTGGACATCCTATTATTTATGTTGAGGTTTGGGTTTTTAAATGTAATAAGGTCGCTTAACTATTTTTGATGGTTTTAATATGTATTACTAAGATAGGTATTACTTATTTTAACTGTTGAAATTGGATAGCTTTAGGGCGCGTTTTCAAAAAAAAAACAACAATTGATTTCATAATAACACGACAACAAGCAAAGATTCCGCAATGAAGATATTTTCCAAAATTATTCACTTTTCCTAAAAAGGACTTAATCAAATCGGTTTCCTAGAAATATACATGACGTTAAGGTATGGCAATGGCGGTTTGCATGTCTAGGATTGGATCCGAAGGGAGTTTGGTACTTAAGCAGTCCGATGGACTCACCTCCTCTTTTCCGATTTCCTACCTGGTGCACAGCTTCCATTCACTTTAACCTATAATGAAATTATCTTTTAAAACACTAAGTAAATTTTTCTGGATCAACAATATAAAATGTTTTGAACGCTTCGATATGGCATGTCGGATCCGGTCATAACGTCTGGGCCAGGTTTGGGGTGCTACAGATAAACCCATATGTTTTAGCTTAACCCGGTATAAAATGTGTATGAAATGTTATAGATTAACTGCCTATTGAGTTATAAAATGTTGGAAAATATGCTTGTGCAAGTATGTAAAAATAGGGTGCCAAATTGGCTTAGTAAATAGCCTATTTTTGTCTACACGGGCGTGTGTCTCAGCTGTGTGTGACACACAGTTGTGTTACATGGCTGTGTGTACCCTAGTGTGGTTTTAGAAATCAAGTCAATATGCTCCACATGGCCTCACACACGGGTGTGTGACTTGGTTGTGTGGCATAAGTCAGTATACCCTACAGGTTTGGAACGATCTAGCGCACGGCCTGGCACACGGGCGTGTGTGGCCATTTTTAAGGCACACGAGCGTGTGTGTTGGCCGTGTGGCCCAAGTCAGAGAGTTACATGGGGTCAGACACAGGCTGGGACACGACCATGTGCTACTGCTTCGAATGTCCACAACGGCCTGTGACATGGGCGTGTGTCCCCTATTTTGAGAAAAATTTTCCAAGTTCTTGAAAGTTTAATAAGTTATCAGTTTAGTCCCGAACCACTCCTAAAGCATGTTTTGGGCCTCGTAGGCTCGTATAAGGGACAAATTGATTGAGATTGAATGGTAAATGCTTGAATTGAGAAAATGTATGCTAAATGGATGTTTAATTATTTTGTAAGTTTGGTAATGCTCTGTAACCCTATTTCAGCGTTGAATACGGGTGAGGGGTGTTACATGCTCTGAAACCCTATTTCGATGACGGATAAGGGTTAAGGGTGTTATAGTATGTGACACATTCCATATGCATAAATTTCCCATTTGCAACAGAAAAATGTCGATGATTCAATTTCTTTCTCAAATATTTAATGGCAACACTATTAGTGAATGCATTATCAATCGTAATAGTAAAGACCCTTTCGATCCCCCAATCTCGAGGATATTTTTCAAGGGCTTGACCTATGCTTCCACCTCTATGAGTAGATATTGGGAAAAAATTTATATATATTTTTTGCAACCTTCACTCATCATCCACCCAATGTGTCATTAAAACCATGTAAGATATCCTCTGCAATGAAGTCCATTTGTCTGTCATCAAACAAACTCTACTTATATATTTTTCAAAATAATTCTTCATTACACTCTTCATGGAGTTAAATAAATCTAGACAAACCCTTCTAAATGTCCAATGAGATGGAATACTAAACCATGGGCATGCTATACAAAGAAAGTATTTTGAAACCCTTTCCCTCTACAATTTTAAAAGGTTGTTCATCCACAATTATCATATGAACTAATGCCTTTCTAACAGCGTCTTTTCCAAACACACAAGTTGATAAAATTTTTGTTTCTTGCCTATTCTTTACAAATGTTAATTTTGATTGCTTCAAGTTAGAAGTATTACCTTGAGGTCTTTTTACGCATGTTTTCAAATGATTATTCAAATTCATTGTAGAACCCAAAGTTGATTCCATGGTGTAAGTCAAATCACAAGCATTACACCTTACTCTCTTCTCCCTCTCTTTAGTTACATATTTGGTGAAATGGCTTCAACAAGCTGCCCTCAGAGTAATCTTTCTTCGAACATTTCCCTTGGTTGTTATTTGATCATCTCTAATTAGGGAATAATTTTGTGAACTTTGAGTTAAAACATCTCGCTTTGGATCACTCTTTAAAATTAGCTAAAGACAAAGTCAAAAATAACAAATTAAACCCTTATTTTACACCAAAAAAACAAAAGAATTAATTAGACAAGGCTGAAGAGAAACTAAAAAAGAAAAAAAGAAACAATGAATCTATTATCTATTATCTATTATCTATGTATCATATAGACAAAAGACAAGCAACCAATTTCATGCAGACATAATTAAAGCAAATAAAAAATAATAACGGAAAAAAAGATTACAGAGAACATCTAATAGAATAAAAACCCTCACAAAACCCACACATTGCATACATGGTTGTGGTGTAGTGTATGGCTACAACTATATTTTTTCTAAATAAACAATTGGTTTCCAAATTTTCACATTTCATCTATTTTAGTATCTAATTTTCACATATTATTAATGGTCAAAAAATAATTAGTGGATGCAAAAGTATATGTGGAACGGTGGAAATGTGCAAGTGTACACAATCGTAACAAGTAATAAAGTGACAAGTAAATGTCGAGTTATCGTACCCATAGGGACTGTAAAAAGCAATATTTATGAAATTAATTAAAACACTTTGGTGAGGTAAAATTTATTTTGGTTTGAAAAGAGTGATTTATAAACTAAGATTTTAAAACTAAGCAAACAATTTAAATAAAATAAAAGAGTTCTAGTGCACGATTTCAATTAAGATTTAATCAAGATGATATAATTGTGTTGGATTAATTATACCTGTTTAACTTAGAAATATTAAATTTGTGCTTATGCTGCTATGAATAAATTCATGGCAACCCAGTAATTTGCTAACTTATGAACATATTTACTAATTAAAAAAATTCCATTTATCTCTTGAACATATCCCTATGCCAATTCAACCGACTAAACAGATTTAATAAAGTAAACATGCTATTGCACATACATACTTATTGAATTAAATTATCTCTCGCATATTCCTATGTCGATTCAACCGATTAATTCAACTTAATAAACATGTAAAAGATTATGTGAAGTAACAAAATAGCCATACCTTGAAGCAAATTTAATCACAACAATCTTGCAAGTTATGCAAGGCATATGTATCGCCAAATACAATGCTAATTTAATTTTCAGTTACCTTAGAAGAATTAAACATGCATTGATTAAGTACTAAGTCCATTAATTGCAATTTCAATCCGTTTAAACAATTAATTCTCTAGTTATCTAAACAATTATAATGCTAGATAACCTAAACATGATTTTTCTTAATCAAGCATTTCACTGAGGCCTCTAACAGCATAAACACTAATTTAATAATTCAAGTAGGCAAAATATAATCAACCCAACATGAATTAAATTCAAGCTAAACTGATTAAAATAACCATTTCAACAACAATATTTTTCATAGATATGTTCATCATAAAAACAACAGAAATTAAAAAGAAAGGGAACAAAAAGCAAATCTAGTGTTTCTCTACAGCTTGACTGTTGCTCCGTTCTTAGTCTCCGTTGTCTTCACCGAGCAAGGCTTCTATGAATCCTTGATTGCTTCCCAAGATGGTTGAAGAACACCTCTTTCTCATGAGAGGAAATCGGCACAAGAGGAAGGGAAAATTGGATGGAAAAATGGAGAGGAAACTTTGAGAGAAGTGAAGAGAGGGTGAGAGAATGTTGTGGAATGAGGGATGTTGAGGGATGCTTTGAAATGGGTAGCATAGGGTGGATTTTATAGCTGAAGAGGGCTGCTAAAATAGAAAATTCAGCAGCCAAGAGAGCCCTCCCATGGCCAGCCACACACATGGCAAGGTTGAAGCTTTCAACCTTACTAAAAATAGGCTGGGGCAAATCTACAAAGCCTAAAATAAAGGTGGGGTTTGAACGTAATTTGGAGGTTTTTCGAGGGCCTTTTTGCAAGAATATTTTATTAGCTAATTTTCTGATTTGGGTCAGCCAATGGACGGTTCTGGTCAGCCCAATTAGTGGCTGGTTCGGCTCACTCCATTCGGTTCAACCAGTGCGGTTCACGAGGCCCTTTCTTCAAAATTAATTAAAATTAATTCATTTAACCTAAATTAAATAGGAAATAAATTAAAATTAATTTAATTATGAGTTAATACACATTTTTGGACTGTCTTGGGCTGGAAATTAATTGGCCTCGATACTTCAAATTGCTCTCGGTTTTGTTCTTCTCGCAGTGTTCACCGGGCCCTTTTTCTCCAATTGTGTAATTCTGTCAAAAATAACCAAATTTAATCAAAATTAACTGAAAAATTAATTAAAATTCATAATGTTCATATTTTTAACATAATTTAATTATTTTATAATATTTAATTATTATTTTGACAAGAATTTAACCGAATTTGCATGAATTTAAGTAGAATTGGGTACGAAAAAGTATATAAATTTTTGTGTTTCCACACCCCAAACTTAATTCATTGCTCGTCCCGAGTAATACGAAAATTTTGAAAAGAATCTCTTGGAAACACCTTTGAAAAATTCCTTCAAAATAACATCTTTCCCAAAATTATGAACTTAAAATACTTATGCTCAAAGACAAGAAATCTGTTAGTTATGCTATTTAAGTATGCATATTGTTCAACTTAAATTCAACCACTTATTATTATAGCAAAATTTAGACTAAATGCTTTTGTAATAAAGACATGTTAATCCTTACCAATTTGATTTTTATTCCTTTATTAGAGACTAAGCTGCAATCATTAAGCTTAACTTATGTCTTCATATGTTGATCGTAGCAATTTCTCTCCACTAATGTAGGTAGCATGAGGAGTTTGAATCAATAGGTCTTTATCAGGGTTGTAACGTGGCTAGGCTAGGGGTAAGTGAAAGATGGATAAATTTTGGTTTTAAAAAAACCCTAGACTCAGCGTTAATTGAACCTTTGAAGTTTTTACCTTCGATACACCAACTTGATTTTCATATGCTCTTTTTCAAATATATGTGCTTTTTTTTTTCAATTAACACGAGCACTTATTTTGTGTACTTCAATTCTTAAGCAATTGATACTTCTTGTCAACTCCCCCAAACTTATTTTCGAACAACATCTAGAATATTACCGAGTCTAGTGTTTGGGACAGTTTTAAGATTATTAAGCGAAAAGTAATGGCTAATTATTATAAGGGTCAGAATAAAATCAGGCCATATAGTCTCAAAGTTAGGTTTCAATGGATAAAATATACCATGGTAGGCTTTAAAGGCTCAAACGGTCCAAACAATAGTTGCCTAAATCATTTCCAACGTTCCATGCTCCCTAGGATTTCTCCTCAAGAAACTTACTAAGTCAATTCTAAAGACATAAACTTTCATGTATACCTAACTTTCCTAAAGAACTAAAAATTTTATGGTACGAATTTGCATGCTTTTTTTAAAAACACATTCATGTCATTATTAAGCTAACATAATAATTTATTGAAATAATAGAACTTTATTCATAGTTAAATTGAGCATACTTAACAGAATTCAAATTTCTGAACAAAATATATCCTAATCATAATTAAAAGAAAATTTTTATCCTGAGTGGAAATAATTCAATTTCTTGGTCCCCCAACTTAAAATGAACAATGTCCTCATTGTTTAAAGTGAATAGATACTATACACCAGGTAGGATTTTAGAAAAGAGGAGGTGAGTCAATTTGACTGCTTAAGTACCAAGCTCTTTCTAAATCCAATCCTAGACATGTATATATCTATTGCCACACTTTAAGTTTTGTGACTTGCTCACATTTTATTAGTGATTTTCCTCTCTTGTTTTATTATGTAAAAAATAGAAATAAATTCCTAATTAAACTTAATCCTAAAATGACCTAAGAACAGAGATAAAATAAAGTCAAGATCCTCCCTTTATTTATTTGTAGACCCTTTCGTATTTGACTCATCTTTTGCTCCATCACTATTGCCTTTGCATGAATCACTTCACTCCTTTTTCGAGAGTGGAGTCCATGGCTCATATATGAAATCTGGAAATTCAGGCACAAAAATAAATAGGCCATTGTATATTTTCTTAAAAACACTTCTTATCGAGTCATCCATTATTTTTGAGTATCTCCAGTAGGCTTGTTGCTGCCATTGCATATGTTGCATTAAGTCCATCAGTTTTGATAGCCCATCTCGAAGGTCTGGGCTCGACGATTTAGCTCGAAACATTGAAGTTCCAGCATCCGATTCATCTTTTGGCTCTACTGGGTCCACCTTATCAGGGACTTCAAATGATTGCATCATGGGATCTTCTTCTTCATCAGGTTCCTCAGGCTCTTCACTTTTTTCAACTCGTTGTTGTAGAATTGAGTCTCCGGCTACTCGATAGAGGTCCCAATCTATAATTGTGCCTTGGGTGCACCCTGTCTTCTTGACATTAGCAAGAATTTCTACTTTCAAGCACAAAATAGTTATTGTAAAGGGGAAGTAAGCAGGGCCAGAACGTCTAGTGGCACAGTTTTGAATTTCTTTCAGGATGATCTTTCCCACATCAATGGTCTTACCCGTTAAGATTGAGTATAGTAAGACCATTTGCTCCAATGAAATTGTAGTCCTATGTGATCTAGGCAGAAGGCTAAAACGAATGAAATAAAACCATACCTTTGCAATAGGTGTTAAGTATTCTCTTCGACACGTGTGGGTTCCTTGTTTCGACACAGTCCAACTGGAACTTCAACTGTAAGCTCCTTGAGAATTTCTCGCAAATTTTCAGGCTTGATATTGCTCATCAATGTGGAATATTCATCGTTTTCGAGATCTGGTAATTCACAGAATTCATTAATAGCATTTGAATTTATCGGTACCTTGATTCCACCAATTGGAACTTCTATCATCTCGCCTGAAGTTAAATTTGCATTAAACTCATGAACTAGTTCCTCATCCACACTTGGTCTCTTTTTACAAAATAACTCCCAATTTAGGGTTTCAACAACTTGACGAATACGAGCCATAAAGTCTCGGTAGTTGCTCTCCTTTAAAGTGAAGCCTTTTTTTGGATGCATCTGTTGGCTTTTGAAGATACTTTCATATCTCACTTTGGCTTCTTCACAGTGGAATTTGTTTTGTGTTTCATCAATTTGAGCGGAAGCACTAGTTCTCTTGCGAGGCATGTTTAACCTGATCATAAGACGGAAAAATTAGTTTCTCAATAAATTTTAACAAAAATTATTAGTAATTCAATGATTTGAAAAATTAATTAATTAAAATTAAAATGAAGAAAAACTAGGTCTTACCACCTTTTTTTGTAAAAATATAAAAACTCTAGGAATTAATAATAATAATAAAGAAAAAGATGGGAATTTAAAAGAAGGGTTGGAGGTTTGTGGCTTAGAATGGATGGGAAATGAATGCCACACAAGCAGCTAGGGCGTGCGGGCTTGTGGGAGCAGCGGTGCGCAGAAGGGTTGGTAGCAACACGGGCGTTCGGCAGTAGGTGGGACTCGGGTGCACGCAGGATGGTGTGGAGGGCAGGTACCGCACTCGGGGTGAAGGCCTGGTACGAGCTGAGGCTGGGGCCGCTCGAGGCAATGCGTACGTTGTGCGCGGGACGTGCGTGCGATAGAGTTGGGCATGTGCTGGCCGACTGCTTGGAGTTGCTGCTACTTGGGGTTTCGGCACTTGGGTATTTTGGTGCTTTGGGTTTTAAGTGTTACGTGAATGGGAAGATGGGTAGTATTTATAGGGGGAGAAATAGGAATTAGAGTAGAATTCTTAAAACAAATTAATTAATAAAATTCTAAATTCTAATCCTATATAAAGATAATAACAATTAATAATTAGATATATGTATATATTAAACTATTAATTGCTATTTAATTTATTAAAACAAAGATAAAATCCTAATTTCATGTTAAATTGATAAAGATTAATATATAAATAGATATAATTATATATTAAAGATTACCATCTTATTATCAAAACTTATCAAACAAAATCAAAAATTGATAATAATTAATATATATTATAATGGGTATAATTATATATTAATAATTATCATTTTTTAACTAAAAACATTTATTCTAGAAGCCCTTTAAAAATATTTACAAAAAGAGGCATCTAGTTTTTATTATTTACGAAAATAGCAATCAAATTTGAAAAATAATTCAATTTAAGTCCCTAGACTTAATGAAAATTAAAAATTGAGTTGCAAATTAAAAATTGGATCAAATTGACCCTTTTATTTGAAAAACAAAAATTTATTTTATTGATTAGGGAAAATTTTCTTGGAAAATTATGTTAAAATAAATTCCTAGGAAAGATTGGAGGCGTCAAAAATGGTCCCACTTAAGTTCCAACCTCCTAGACAGAATTTATTTAAACATACTAAACTCGAAAAATAGACCCTAAATTATTTATTAAACAAAACACAAAATTATTAAATATGTGACAAAATGAACGAGATGTTATCCCGTTCGGTTTTATTCCTCCAATAGTGTTTCAAACGCTGAGCATTAACTTGAAAATTACCTCTCTTACCTTGGAGTTCAACAACTCCGTATGGATAGACTCTGTGAATTGTAAATGGACCGGACCAACGTGATTTTAGCTTACCTAGAAAGAACTTCAATCTTGAGTTGAACAACAATACTTGCTGACCTACTTCAAATTCTCGAACCCGGATGCGTTTGTCATGCCATTTCTTGAGTCTCTCTTTGAGTAATTTAGCATTTTCATATGAGAACATTCGAAATTCTTCTAACTCGTTGAGTTGGAACTTCCATCTTTCTTTTACGAGCTTAGGATCTAAGTTGAGTCGTCGAAGAGCCTAGTAAGCTTTGTGCTCTAACTCCAAAGATAAATGACATTCTTTATCGAAAACTAGCCTATAGGGTGACGTCCCTAAAGGTGTCTTGTACGTTGTCCTGTAGGCCCATAAAGCGTCATCTAGTCTTTTGGACCAGTCTTGTCGGTTTGGGCAAACTACCTTCTCCAATATGCCCCTGATTTCTTTATTTGCCAGTTCAGCTTGTCCATTCGTCTGCGGATGGTAAGCCGTTGAAACCTTGTGTTTCACCCCGTGCTTGTCTAGTAACCATTTTAACCACTTGTTCACAAAGTGGGACCCTTCATCACTAATGATGGCTCTCGGGGTTCCAAACCTCATGAACACGTGTTTCTGCAAAAACTTCATCACAACCCTAGCATCATTTGTCGGATATGCCTCTGCCTCGACCCACTTGGACACATAATCTACTGCGACCAGTATATACTTGTGAACAAAAGACGAAGGAAAAGGCCCAAGAAAATCAATACCCCAAACATCGAATAATTCGACCTTAATGATGTTTGTTCGAGGCATCTCATTTCTGTTGGTGACATTTCCAACTCTTTGACATTGGTCACAACTCTTTACATATGCATATGCATCCTTGAATAGTGTTGGCCAAAAGAATCCGGCTTGTAATACTTTGGCTGCAGTACGAGTTCCTCTGAAATGACCCCCACTTGGGGCTGAGTGACAGTGCTATAGAATCTGCGGTATTTTTTCTTCTGCCATGCACCTCCTAATCATTTAAACAGGCATGGTTCCTCCTAGAAATAGTACTTCACATCATGAAGAAACTTTCTCTTTTGTTGATATGTCTTATCATACGACATTAAACCACAAGCTAAAAAGTTAGCAATATCAGCAAACCAAGGGGTATTATGGACATGACTTACCTTCAATATATGTTCATCTGGAAATGTTTCTTGAATCGGTACAAGTGGAGAATTCCCTTCTTGCGGCTCCAATCTAGACAAGTGATCTGCTACTTGGTTTTCTACTCTTTTTCGATCTTGAATTTCCAAATCGAACTCTTAAAGTAGTAGTACCCATCGGATCAACCTCGGCTTAGCGTCTTTCTTGGAAAGTAAATATTTAATTGCCGAGTGGTCTGTATAGATAGTTACCTTGGTACCTACAAGATAAGATCGAAACTTGTCGCAAGCAAATACGATAGCAAGGAACTCTTTTTCTGTTACCGTATAGTTTAACTGAGCTCCTGTCAGATTTCGGCTTGCATAGTAGATGGGATGAAAAACTTTGTTCCTTCACTGGCCCATGACAGCTCCTATTGCGAAGTCGCTTAAGTCACACATCAATTCAAATGGCAAGTCCCAGTTTGGTGTGACAATTATGGGTGCCATGACTAATCAATTCTTTAAGTCATTGAAAGCTTTTAAGCATTCCTCATTAAATTTGAATATCTTGTCCTTCTCCAATAATTTGCATAAAGGTTTAGCAACTTTGGAGAAGTCCTTGATAAATCTTCGATAGAACCAGGCGTGGCCCAAAAAGCTCCTAACACCCTTTATAAATGTTGGAGGTGGGAGTTCCTCAATAACATCTACTTTTGCTCTGTCTACCTCGATCCCATGTCTTGTTATCCAATGCCCCAAAACGATACCTTCTCGTGCCATAAAATGGCACTTTTCCCAGTTAAGGACTAGGTTTGTCTCTTCACATCGCCTAAGTACCTTAGCCAGATTGGCTAAGCAATCATCGTATTTATCTCTAAACACTGAAAAGTTGTCCATGAAAACTTCCAGAAATTTCTCAACCATGTCAGTGAAAATAGACATCATACATCTTTGAAATGTAGCAGGTGCATTACATAAACCAAATGGCATGTGTCTCAATGCAAATGTACCGTACGAGCAGGTGAATGTGGTATTGTGTTGATCTTTTGGTGCTACTGTAATCTAGTTGTACCCTGAGGATCCATCGAGAAAATAGTAGTAATCTCACCCCGCGAGTCTATCCAGCATCTGGTCTAAGAACGACAAAGGGAAGTGATCCTTCCTAGTTGCCTTGTTTAACTTTCGGTAATCGATGCAGATTCTCCATCCCGTAACTGTTCTAGTCAGTATCAACTCGTTATTCCCGTTCTCTATGACCATGATACCTCCTTTCTTTGGTACGCACTGGACTGGACTTACCCATGAACTGTCTGAGATGGGGTAAATGATACCCGCATCTAACTACTTGATAATCTTTTTTTTCACTACGTCCTTCATGATGGGGTTCAGCCTTCGTTGTCCATCGATCATCCCTTTTTCATCATCTTCTAGGATGATCTTGTGCATGCATACAGATGGAATAATACCTCAAATATCGGCTATGGTCCATCCGATAGCCTTCTTAAGTTGTTTCAGAACTAAGATAAGTTTCTCTTCTTGCTCAGTAGTTAACTCTGTTGAAACAATCACGGCTAGAGTAGAAGTGTCACCTAAATAAACATATTTTAAATGAGAAGGTAATACCTTGAGTTCTAGTTTAAGTGGCTCCTCGATTGATGCTTTTGGTTGTGTATAAACTCTCTCCTTTAAATCCAAAGATTCAAAACGGGATTGTGGATTTAATCCCTTTTGATTAGCTTCTAGCAAAGCTAAGTTTCCATCCTCCTCTTCATCACTTGGAGGGTCTGATGTCAAAATTCTTTCCAGAGGATCCTCAACAGAGTTGAATTCCTTCTCCACTATGAAATCCTCTAAGTCGGATACTGCAGAACAATCATCTATTGTGTCTGGAAATCGCATTGACTTGAAAACGTTAAATGTTACCTGATCGTCCTGAACGCGCATAGTAAGTTCACCCTTCTGCACATCAATAAGTGTCCTTCCGGTTGCTAAGAAAGGTCTCTCTAGGATAATTGTTACTTCTTTGTCTGCTTCGAAAACTAAAATTACAAAATCAGCAGGAAAGATAAACTTATCTATACGTACCAATACATCCTCGATTTTTCCTTCTGAATGTGCTAAGGATCGATCTGCTAGCTAAAGTGTAACCGTAGTAGGTCGAACTTCGCCTATCCCCAACTTCTTAAATATCGACATAGGCATCAAGTTGATACTTGCGCCCAAGTCACATAGTGCCTTACCACAATAAGCTGCTCTAATGTTGCATGGTATGGTAAAACACCCAGGATCCTTCAGCTTAGGGGGTAATTTGTCTTGAAGATACGCACTGCTTTCCTTCGTCAAAGCTATCGTCTCAAATTCTCCAAGTCTTCTCTTCTTGGACAGGATATCTTTCATGAATTTTACGTAATTTGGCATTTGTTCAAGTGCTTCAACCAACGAGATGTTGATATATAGTTGCTTGAGTATGTCAAGGAACTTCTTGAATTGGACCTCCTGTTTTTGCTTCTGTAGACATCGAGGGTAAGGTGGTAGAGGTTTATATACTGGACTTGGTACTGGTTGATTTGTCTTTGGCGACAATTCTGCTGCTAACAAAGTGGTTGGCTGATCAGAATTGGCTGGTTCTGAGGTTACCTTTTCAGGTATTACAGGTTCTTGTTCTAGTGGAACAGGAACTTCAATACTCGGTTGAACTTCTTCCGAATCTGTAGCTTTAGCATGCTCCTTTTCAGCTTTAATGATGTTGGGCTCTACCGTTTTTCCGCTCCTCAATGTTAGTGCTTTACAATGCTCTTTCCCTATATTTCTCAGATTTTCCGTATCACTAGGTAAAGCACCTTGTGGACGGTTCCTAAGTTTAGTAGCAAGCTGGCCCACTTGATTCTCCAAATTCCTTAGAGTGGCGTCATTCTTCACCATGTGTGCCTTCAATAAATTCTCTAAGCTATTGGACGATTCAGCCTGAACTGGTTTCTGAACTTGCTGTGAAAAACTAGGCGGCTGGGTTGGTCTAGGTTGGGCATAGTTGTTACTACCTCTAGCCCCTTGGTTACTCCAAGAAAGATTGGGGTGATTTCGCACGATGGGTTGTAAAAGTTGAATTGCAGCCCTTGCCTTCCTCGGTTCTAGTTCTGATTACCTATGTAGTACATGGATTCTAGGTTTGATGGACATTCTTCAAACACATGTCCTTCCCCACAATAGGCACAGGCTATATTCTTATATTGGTCAGGTGGTTGAGCTGCAAAACTGTTACACCCATTAGTGGTAAGATTCTTTAACATTGAAGATATCGAAGATACCTGGGATGCAAGTGAAGTGAGAGCGTCCACTTCATGGATTCCAGCAACTCGTCTTCTTGACGTTGCTCGATTGGTTGGCCACTGATAATTGTTACTAGCGATCCTCTCGATGATTTCATAAGCCTCATTGTAAGACTTAGATAAGATAGCACTGTTAGCAGAAGCATCTACTACCATCCTTGTGTGAGCGTTGAGACTATTGTAAAATGTCTCAAGTTGGATGCAATGCGGAATTCCGTAATGAGGGCACTTTCGTAATAACTCTTTGAATCTTTCCCATGCCTCATACAAGGACTCATCATCCATTTG
Organism: Gossypium hirsutum; assembly: GCF_007990345.1. Taxonomy (NCBI): domain Eukaryota; kingdom Viridiplantae; phylum Streptophyta; class Magnoliopsida; order Malvales; family Malvaceae; genus Gossypium; species Gossypium hirsutum. Next base: position 17,476,192 of record NC_053431.1, on the reverse strand, counting down.
TTGGAAAGCAGTAATCTCATTTCTCAGCTTAGCAATCTTGCTATGTAGGAAATACTTCACAAGAAATCTCTCTGCTAACTCTTGCCATGTAGAAATATAGTTCGGTGGCTGTGAGTTTAACCAGGCTCGAGCTCTGTCCCTCAGCGACTACAGGAACAGTTTTAACTGTAATGCATCTTTGGGTACTCTGGCTAGCTTGAATGAGTTGCTCCCCTCCATAAACAGTCTTAAATAAAGATGAGGATCTTCAGTAGGCATTCCACTGAACTGGCCCACTGTCTGAAGCATTTGGAACATGACTGGCTTCAACTTGATTTGTTGTGCCTCGATCTCAGGTCTTCTAATACCTGGATTAAAGTCATTAAAACTTGGCATGACATATTGTCGTAAAGCTCTATCCCTATCATCAGCAATAAGGATAGGATTTTGAGCAAGGTTTGCTCCGTTTCCTTGATTGATATTCTCGAAATTCATCTCTTCGGTCATTCTCTGGTTCGCTTATCTTCTTCGTTGGCGAAAGGTTCGTTCTATTTCAGGGTCCACTGGGATTAAATTGATAATTTGGTCAATACTCATAAACACCTGAAATAATCAGAGAAGAATTAATTAAGCAAGTAAAATTGAACAGGAAAATAAAAGAACCAAAATGTAAAAATAAATTCACAAATAATGTTTTTTTTAAAACAGTCCCCGGCAACGGCGCAAAAAACTTGGAGCGGTGGAAATGTGCAAGTGTACACAATTGTAACAAGTAATAAAGTGACAAGTAAATGTCGAGTTATTGTACCCATAGGGACTGTAAAAAGTGATATTTATGAAATTAATTAAAACACTTTGGTGAGGTAAAAATGATTTTGGTTTGAAAAGAGTGATTTATAAACTAAGATTTTAAAACTAAGCAAACAATTTAAATAAAATAAAAGAGTTCTAATGCACGATTTCAGTTAAGATTTAATCAAGATGATATTATTGTGTTAGATTAATTATACATGTTTAACTTAGAAATATTAAATTCGTGCTTATGCTGTTATGAATAAATTCACGGCAACCCAGTAATTTGCTAACTTATGAACATATTTACTAATTAAAAAAATTTCATTTATCGCTTGAACATATCCCTATGCCAATTCAACCGACTAAACAGATTTAATAAAGTAAACATTCTATCGCACATACATACGTATTGAATTAAATTATCTCTCGCATATTCCTATGTCGATTCAACCGATTAATTCAACTTAGCCATATTAACATCAACCATCAATGCATCAAAGTACCAAATGCACCACAACTTAAAGAAACATTTACATACCATAAACATCAACTAACCCTTAAACATAAGTCCACCTACACATGCCATTATAACTTTGACTAAAACATCAAAATCTACCGATATAATCACTGGATAGTGTGATAGGTCTCTGACAAGCTTCCGATTATCTATAAATCATAGAAGAGAAAACTACATAAGCACATAATGCTTAGTAAGTTAGTAAAACATAAACCGTGACTTACCATTTCATTAATAAACATTAAGAATAAGCATTATAAAATCCAATCACAAGCTTGGCACAAGCCTAACCACCAAAACAATACATGTTAGCATACTCAAACATAATTCACATGAATTTAACATAGGTAAGCCATTACACATGAACATAATTCACTTGAATTCACCATCTTCCTTAACATAACATGCTTTCAATGTAACTCACCAATTCAATCCTTTTCGTAAATACATATCAGGGTTCATATTGAACACTTACCATTCCTTTCCGTTTCATTCCTATTGAACCGTTTAGAAAATCATCAAATATGCGGGATAGCTTACACTAAGTGTACTAAACATATAACTGTAATCTTTATGTGAAATGGGCCTGCTCACATGAGCTATGGGTTGGAATGTAAGCTGCACAATGCTGCTCAAACGAGCTATGGAGTATTTGCAACAAATGTAGGACCTCAGCCAACGGTAGAACATTTAAGACCAATACCTGAAACATGAAAATCCTAATGACATGTCATTTGTAGCCTAAGAATTCCTAAGGTTCAAATGGCGCTCGATAGTCATCCTAACATCATTGGATTTACATTATTTAGTTATATAGAAATAAACATATTAAAATAGATCGAAACTAAGCATTACACGATATATAATCATACGAACTTACCTCGATGATTAAGGCGTAGAAACAGAGTCGACTAATTTGAAGCTTTAACTTTACCCTGATCTAAATCCGTACGAGGTCTTCTTGATCTAAATATAAAAATTCAATCTATTTAATGCACGTACTATTTAATCCAAATTTCATACTTTTTTCAAATTTACATTTTTGCGCCTAATATTTTAACTTCTTTACAATTTAGTCCTTAAGCTTGTAAATGGAAATTTACAAAATTTCATCCCTAACCCATGCTTGCTGAATTTATTCTAAACACATATCAGCTCATACAAATCATTATTTCACAATTTCACCATGTACCTCTACTACTTTTACAAATAAGTCCCTAAATGATAATTTCATCAGAAATCACTTTACAACAGTTGTTTATTTAACAAGGACTTATAATCTTTCAATAAATTTCAAGAACCACACAAATATGTTCATAGAAATTAGTCTTTGGGCTAGCTAGATTAAGTTACAACGATCCAAAAAACAAAAAAATCATTAAAAACAGGATGAAATTATACTCACATGCAATGGATACTCCTAGCCGAACCTAGCAAGCTTCCATGGAGGTTTTTTATTTGGTTTTTTGGTGGAAGAAGATAGATTAAAGATGATTGGTTTTATTTTTCTTTTAATTTACTTTAACTTATTTACTAATTTACATAATTACCCTTAGTAATTAAATTTACTAATTTACATAATTACCCTTAGTAATTAACGTATAAATCACTTAATAAGGTGTCCATATTTTTCCACTCATAAGAATAACGGTTTAATTATCATTTAAATCCCTTAACAAATTAATTTCATAGCTAATAGATACCTTTAACTAGTAGCACTTCACTTTTTCACCATTTTCAATTTAGTTATTTTTTTATGAAATTAAGCATGCAAACGAAAAAATTTCTAAACAAAATTTTAACACGAAACTACTGAAACACCATGTACATTAAAATAATAATAAAATCAATATTTTCACATCAAATTTGTGGTCCAAATACCATTGTTCTGATTTTACTGAAAACGAACTGTTACAATGGGTTTGATATTTTTGTTATACTTTCGTAGATTCAATCCTCGTAAAGGATCCCCCATGTGCAGCTTTAAAAAGTTGAAAATTTTCACTCACCTTCTTATCTGTATAATTTCAACTTAATATCTGCACTCTACAGCTTTTATTCCCTTCCTATGCTCACATTGTTTACTAAATTAATGCCACCAATGACAGGTAAATACAAATATATCATTAAAAAATATTATATATATTGTTAGTGTTTTTGGACAAACTTGAAACTTGGAAGATGTAGAAATGTCGAGGTTAAGATTGAAGAGAATGGAGCGGTGTCAACTAGAAGGAACACCAGTTTTGGAGTAGCCAGAAACCGAAGATGGTGAGTAATTTGCCTAACGTAAGAAAGCTCAATGAATTGAAGAAGAAGAACAATGGAGGTAGGGATTTTGATTTGGGGGGTTTGAATGAACTGATGAATAAGAAAAAAGAATGGAGGGTTTAATTTAGGGTTTTTTTAGATAAGAATAATAAATTTGTCATTTGGGAGTTTCAAGTTTGAATTGAAGAAGAAGAATGGACAATGGAGCCTAGACTTTAGGGGATATTAGGAAAATAGTGGGGCTGATAGGGCTTTGAAATGAAATAGGGTAAAGTAAGGTGGGGCTGGCAGGGCATTGAGGGGAAATAGGGTAAAGTAAAACGAATTGAGCCTAGAGAATATAAATTTAAATTTTAAAATAATAAAGTTTGTATTCAGTTCATTCGAATTATTCGAATTCAAAATTTTAACTTGGTTTAAACTTGAAAAATGAGTTGATTTAATTCAAAATTCAAACTTTTTTTCAATTTTTTGAGTCAAATCAAATCTTGCTCACCCCTACTACTAGGAATTCCATTTCCACATATTCCTCCACCCATTCCTCCATTTTTCCATTCATAGCACTGATGCTCAAACACCTTAGTGTCCCCTCCGCAAGGACCAGAGCTTTACACATCACGGTTTCAACACAACAATGTTGTATGATGATATCTAACAAAAATCCCCATTTCCCAAATCCTAACTTCATTTAAACCTTTCGAAAATTCCCTCTTGTATTCTACAGCACATGCAAACTATAACACCCTCGACCCGATCCAATTTGCTAAATTTAGGTTTTGGGTATTAGCACGCAAATGCATACAAAACTTATTTTACACATGTAATTTCCCAATTTATTCTAGCTTAACCACAGTGACTCCAAATCAATTAATTATGCATATGCAATAAGTAATTACAACTGCAACACATGGTATTTAGTTAGAAAATATTCCAATCTAAAATCCTAAGTCTAATACAATTAGCCCAACTATGGGTATTTGGGTAACCTTCAAACTTGGAACACGCCACCAAGCTTGCTCTGTATGCATAATAGCCTGATTCGCCACTTCCTTAGTGAAGTCCTCGTATCGTTCCTCCTGACACAAAATCTCACTCAACCTGAACTAATGAGTGTAATTAATGCAAGTTAGTAAGAACTTAGTGAGAATTAATCACTTATACCTTGGTCATTGTTTCCTTAAAGTGCAAGATAGTTCATCACTTCGAGCTTCTCTTCTTTTAACATCAACTGTCTACCACAAAGAGCATCACATAAATTGTAGGACATATTCATTCCTTCTATCTACTATATCATAGTCTAAACCCATTATTGTCATGTATCACTATCATCATTTTCTTAGGAATCTCTTTCAATTCACCTTGGTCATAGTTCCTTGCCCGTATTCTTGCAAACCAATGTTCAGAATTACTTCTCATACCTAATCATAACTTTCACTACCCACAAACAGATGCCCTCCTTCAAGTTATCAGACGCAAACTTTTCAGATTTGTTCTTTCAATGAGAGTTCATCCATCCCACTATCTCTTCAATTGTTCTTTAATTTATTTGGTTATTTATTAGTATATTTTGCATACCAAGGCATTTGAAACTTCATTGGTAAACTTAAGTTCAACCCAAGCTAATCTTAATTAATGGATCCTCTTCGAATGGTCAAAATTCCAACTTATATTCAAAGCATCTTCCCAATGATATTCCATTTACGTCTCTTCAGATCATCACTTTCAGTCTTGTCTTAACTTGGTCCTGCACTTACCACATAATCAATAGATATCTTAAATCACTCTAATTACAGTGCTCACATTTAAGAGCCAAATTAAACACGCCATAGCTATATACAGAACCCACCACACAGTTCATCCATTAGAATACGCCTTTAGGGCCTATCAATTATTTTTGCACCTTGGTGATTAAACATAGAACTACATCCTAGTCCCTTATATGCTGACACGATTCATACTGGAAATTTCTGATCCTCAATCATACAGCCTTTAGAACTCCTACCTCAAATTCTAGATACATTTATCTAGATATTCTTCAACATAATACATAGCTATACACAACTTAACATGCAATTCAAACTCATCTAATCTCTTATATACATACTCTCTTCTTCAATCTTTTATATACTCTTCACGATTACTAGAATATAGATCATAACAATACATTGATGGATACTTAGCAACCTTGTACAAACTCCTATATGGCAACCATTATTCTACATAACTAATTCCAGCGATTACCACCACAACCTCATCCTTCTCTTATATGCCAGTTATCATGCTCTTATCCTACTAAATCTTCCTTATCTAGTTAACTGAGAAATCCTTTCAAACCTTTCATAAATTTTTGTCACAATAATAATTTCTTAACAGTACATATCCTCATAATCCACTTCCAACCCCCCATACCTTCAGCCATACTCTTATTTCAAATGATTATTCACTGACATTTACCTTAGGCAGATACATATGTCTTCGACGAATACTTTCATTGAACTGAATGCCTTAAAAATGACATTCAAACATACTTTAATTCTATACCACACGTATTGATACTGAAAAGATACTACTTGGACCATTCAAATGAATTTCACGTCCATTTCTTCAAGGATACATATATTATGAGTACCCATTTTGCAGATTTCTTATGATTTCAAGAGAGGTCATTAAACCCCAGACAATCGTGATTTGATAGATTCCAAATAACTCTAATTCAACCATTCATCATAATATAGATAACTCTCAATGGCAGATCCTTAATCTTACACAATTATAAATATATATCAAACCATTTCATATCATCTTGGTAAATGTCTTCACCATATTGCAACTACACGGCTCTTTTCGATAACTTATTTGATTAATTAACAAATCTTACTCGACCCTTAACCTTGAGCATAGTAATACTTTACCTCAGCTATGCTTATTACAAAACTATCTGACTTATTCATATCTTGCCAAAAATTCATGACAGACCACACCATTCAGGCTAAACAAAAAACACTATCATTTTATTTTCTGCCATAAGTCCTGACCTCATGATCTTACGTATACATTCATGTATCGTGATCTGCCATTTTGATACTCATGTTGAAGGTTATGCAATGAATCATTCTTATCATATCATTTTATTTTCTTTGCTGCCATGAGACTCAGCCTAATGGACTTACACACACATCATGTATTGCGATCATCCAATTCAATCATTAATTTATTGAAGGCTATGCCATGAGTGTTTTCCTACCATAGGATGTCATGGGTCAAAACGACATGGTCTTTCATTTCGATCATGTTGTGACTTGCTAGTCTGGGTAGCAAAAACTCCCCTACCAGAGGCTCCAAAGGGATAAATTAACCATGTTGTTCACTTACCTAAACTCATTCATATGCCAGATAATTTCTTACCTTTAGTTCTTGACTTATACTTAGATAATTATATTAATATCAATCAGTCATGACCTAATTTTATTCTTCCAATCTTATATATGTTACCTTCTTTCTGTACTTTTCATGATTTCTGATTTGCATTTTGATCATTTTCATATATATATTTTCATGTGAATAGTATTCACTTGGAAACGTACTTTCAGTAGCTTGAACGTCAAATCCCAACACCTGTCTTGCAATCAGTAGCTGCTCAAACAACATAGAAACATCATCAAAGCCTATTCATATACAATTTACCATCTTTTTCTCAAACATTAACAAGCCATACAAAGCCCATTTTTTTTTAATCTTACTGTTCACCAAAGTTAATAGACTTACTCTTCCATATTCCTCATGCATAACTAAAATACTCACCCAGGATATAATGAAATCTCCTACTTCATATATGATCTTTAGTTTCAGCTCAAAGATAGCAAATTGTTTTTAACTTCTAGGGGAAGCCCAAAGCAACGTCCCAATGGAAGGAAGAAGGAAAAACTCCCTTTTTTCAAACCCATTTAACTAATATATATTTACATATAAGACCCGTGTTCCCCTGACACGTGTCACTCTCTTTCAAAAATATATTTATTAGGGTTTATAGCTGTAAATGAGAATACACAAAAGAGTTCAATATAGACAATTTCTGGTTACCCTAACCAGAGGGTCCCTAATTACTACACTTACAATGCAACTAGCACAGTCACCTTAATAACATGGAGCACTACGCCTTTGGCGAGTACTCCTTTCATAGTCATCTCTCCACTCGGTTGTTATCCTATTCCAACCAACATAATGATTTGTCATTAAACCACCCTTAACTTAAACACTATTAGGAATACACTCATTCAATGTGCCAAAGGAAACTATCAGGCGGATATTGTAACATCCTGATTTTAGCTAAATCAAAATAGTAGTTTTGGAACCACAAATCCGAGGTCGTAAAATTTTTTAATATTATTTTTTGTGTTTACAGCATGTGAATATATATGTGTAAAAATTTCGTGAGCTAATTTTATCGTTTAATAACTCAATTTGAGAGAAAAAAAGACTAAATCATGTAAAATGGAAAAGTTGCATTCCACTTGTTAAAAGTGCTTAATTGCCATGGCTTATTAAATGAAAGGTCCTTATGTTGATATTAGACCATTGGGTGTTTAAATGGTCATAAATGGGCATATATTAGGTGGTTTTATAATGTTTTCATTAAGGGTAGATTTAGAATCTGATAATTAAGTTAATAAAACTATAGCCAAACATGATCTTTGTCCATCTTTCATACTTTAGCCGATTTTTGCAAGTGAAAAACACCATTTATACTCTTCTAGGGTTTGGCTCTTTATATCTTTGATTAAGGCATGTACTTTGTAACACCCCAAACCCGGCCCAGACGTTATGGCCGAATCTGACGTGCCACATTGGAGTTGAAAACCCACGTTCCGTCTTAGTGTTTTAAAAACCATATATTTTGTTGAGTTAACAAAGTGTATGGAAGCTGGGCACCAGGTAGGTATCCGAGACAGAGGAGGTGAGCCATGAAGGCTGCTTAAGTACCAAGCTCTTTGATTGGATCCAATCCTAGACATGCCCACAACCATAGCCACACTTTGTTATATCGAGTTTAAAATTGTTTGAGTGGATGTCTTTGATAAATCGATTAATCGTGGCGTTGAGCTATTTTGAAAACAAGTATCGTTTTGAAAACACGTCCTAAGTCTAGCCCATTTGAATAATTATCAACCAGGTTTAAAGTTATTAAAATTAAAATAATCCCGAAAAGAAATAAAAGGAAAGTTAAAATGGCCTTATTACAACCCAAAAATAAATAATAATTAAAGGAAATTTAATGAAAACCAACGCTTATTTAAAAGTCCAAAGGCGATCACCGTGGCTACTCTGAATCCCCTCCGGCCCAAGTCCCCACATCAAGGCTCACCTGCAAGGTTAAGGAAACGGGGGTGAGTTTGGAAACTCAGTGTGCAACAAGCCCCTTTCAGAGCCCAAAACAATAACAGCCTGTTGGGCCTAAGCCCAAATCCAATCCAACATGTACTGGGCCATAGCCCTTTTCACACTTCATATTTCGTAACACTGGGCCGAAGCCTTTTCATATTTCATATTACTAGGCCGAAGCCTTTACTGTAAACGGTATGGCCCATAGACCCATTTCAATATCACATGTAATGTCAATGAGAGAATGCAAGCCCATTTGGGGAGACTACTCAACCCACCATCCGCTACTCTCTACCCGTACCAACCAACACACCATGTGGGGATTAACTCGACCCACCCCGCCATAACTCTCCACTGTTAACATAGCTACTTTATCATTTAACTGGAGGCCTAGCCTCTTTTAATAACTGGGGCATAAGCCCTTTTAATAACTGGGGCATAAGCCCTTTATCATAACAGGGGCATAAGCCCTTTTACACTTCCTCCATCCATATAAAAACCCAACCCAATGCAATTTAACCAGTTTTCATATATTACTTGATGGTTTTATCAGTCTCGATGTGCAATTTAACTAGTTTTCATATTCTACCAATTTTACCCAAATGGGCCCGAAAGCCCAATGGGCCCCATTTCGGCCCCTCGAGGCCCAACTTACCGAGAATGCCAAAAATCATATTCTTACCGTTTCCATTGTTCCCGAACATCATCTCATCGATTCTAACTAACTAGTGAGCGTTCGCTTGCTCACAAGTCCTCGAAATGCCAGAATTTCGACATTTCGGCTTTTCAGCATTTATCGCTTTAAGCTATGAAAAAGGGTTCGTTACACACCTGTTTGGCGATATTCCTCGACGTGATCTCCTACACGATTTCTCCTATATTACATCATTAATAAATCAGCTTCCATTAATTGACCCAAAACAAGAATCATCTAATATTAATACTTACACATTCGGCCACCATCTATAGTGGCCTTAGGAATCTTACCTTGCCGCGATTGATGACTAGGTCTAGCCACTCCGGTGATCCAAGCTACTCCAATTTGACACGACACCTTGCTACCCCTCCACTAAATAAACCATAAAAATATTAAAAGAAGACCCCATAAGGCCTATACCCATATTCGGCCACCTCTCTAAACTAGAGGGGTTTCGGCTTTTGGCCAAAAGTTACTCTAGGAATCGTTTAGAGTTCGAGCACTTACCATAGTCTTTCTTCTCTTGAATCTATACGCCTAAAAGGTAAAGGAATTGAACACCAACAATTGAAAAGGAAAGAAAAGGTTGTTGGTCACAAAGAATCGGCACCCCCTATCTTCACTGATTTCGGCTTTTTGCGGTGTTTCGGCAGAAGTAGAGATAAAGGAAAGAAACAATGGGTGAATGGAGGGAATAGTGGGCTGGTTTGAAAGAAGGAGAAGGAAGAAAAGATGGAAAAGGAGATGGTAGATTCGGCTGCAAAAGAAAAATAGAGAAAAAGACTAATCCTCTAGGGAGAAAACGGCACACCAATACCTAAGTGCCGAAAATCCCTAACTAAAACCCCTCTGCCGAAAATCCCCTCTCCAATCTCCCTTATTCGGCCAACTCTGTCTCCATTTCAAATCCCTAAAATCTCTCCCCTTATCCCTCCTTAATCTATGCATTTGACTTGATCCAACTCTCCTCTTACAGAATCCACTTAGGTTCCAACACTTACCCTTCCTGCACATAAAAATAAATACTCTTATTTGCCAACATAGGGAATCGATCCCAGGTCTTCCCCTATGCTCCACACGCCACCTTTTTAGGAGCTTAGTGGCGTCACCCTTACCACTTTACTAACGCTCTTTTTGTGATACATTTTACCCACAACTTTATATAAGGGCACCTAGCCAGAACCCCTAACTCTTAAGTCCAAAATTTAAAAATTCCCCCGGGTTTTGGCCATCTCATGGGCCTTCCATAAGCCCATTTACATACCCAAATTATGAATTCCATAATCACATACCAAATTTTAGAAACTTACTTAAAATATCAAGAATCACGAAAAACCCGAAAATCAGGATGTTACATACTTTGCTCGATTTTTGATGATTTCTACATTTTTGTTATCGTTGCTTTGGGTACTAGCTAGCCCGTACCCTAATTTCTAAAATTTTTGATGATTTTTTGAAGTGCCATTGATGAATTATTGAGATCTTGTATGTTTTATGATGGAAAATGAGTATTTGTTGATAGATTATCATGTTTTGTAAAGTGATTTTTAGTGAAATTGCATAAAAGGGATTAAATAGTGAAAAGATAAAAATGTGTGGTTAAAAGCATGTAATAAATGGAAACATGGGCTGCTATGAAGCTATATAAAATTTGGCTAGCATGAAATTAGAAAGAAATTTTGTAATTTTTGATTTTGTGAAATATGGACCAAACTGTAATAAATGTAAAAGTTTATGGCCAATGTGAAAATTGGCTAAATTATGTGTTTTTGGATGAAACTGAATGAGTGGTTGAATAAATGGATTAATTTTGAATACATATAGATCAAGAAAGAAAGAAATTGGATTTAGATCGGGGGAAAACAAAAGTTATTGAATAGTCGACCCCGTCCGTTATTTCTGACTACGAGGTATGTTCATATGAAAATAAATGTCTTTACAATGAATTATATATGTTTTATTATGAATGAATTTCTATGAATGTTGAACGAGCAAATACGAGTGAGAATCGACAAAGTTATGACATCTGAAAGTCTCATACAAACCTTAGGAATAGCATAGGATACGTATGTCATGACATTAGGTTATTGAGTTGTGATTACATGTAAGACCATATCTGGGACATTGGCATTGTATTGTGATTATGTGTAAGACCATGCCTGGGACATTGGCATCGTATATTGATTCGTGTAAGACCCTGTCTGGGATAGTGGCATCGATATGTGATAACATGTAAGACCATATCTGGGATATGTCATTGTACGAGCTTATGTGATTTCTGAGTATCTTTAACTATTCCGAGTGGTTCAACGGGCAAAAACAAGTCGAGAAAGAATGTGTTAATGAGTTAAATGACTCAGGTACGTACAAGATTCATACGAGTGTTAAAAACTGAAGTAATTGATGAGTTTACATGAGAAAATGCATATGTGTTATTGAGAAAGGTTTTTGTATCTATATGTGTTTACTTGTACTTGGCCTATTGATGGAAATGTTGTTATTCATATGATAAATTTATTTGTATATAGCTTACTTTGTGTGTTCTTTCCATGTTTTATAGATTTTCAAAGCTAGCTCGGACATCGGGGATCATCGGGAACCATCATTACACTATCGACTATTTGTTGGTACTTTTGGAGCTTTGTATATAGGGTATATGGCATGTATAGGCTCGTGTCATTTTTGGTACGTTTTGAGCCACGACTATAGCCATGAGATTTGGCTTGTAAATGTTGGTGTGTATGGCCATTAAGTTGGCTTGAATTATGTGCTTATTAGGTGATATATGTGAATTATAAGTTACCTTGCGTTTTGGTATGTTTACCATAGTTGTTGACATAGCTAAATGGTTGCTCTTTTGATTGGTTATTAATTGATGTACTAATGCTTGGAAGTTGGCATATTATGGTTTGATTTGAGATGACAAAATGGTGTATTAAGTGACTTGAAATAGTGAATAAGTTGATGAGTTAATGCATTTGGAAATTAAATAAGTTTTGATAATTTTGGCATAATTATTTTGTATGTTTTGAATATGGAATTGAGTGGTTTAAATGGTTTTGAATAGATGGCATGATATAAGTATGAATTGGCATGTTTTTGGTTGCTTAAAGATGTATTGAAATGGTGCTGTTTTGGTTTCTATGTGTGCTTGTGGAAAGGATGGAAAATTGGCTTTACAAATGGCCTATTTTTGTCCACACGGGCAGAGACACGAGCGTGTGTCTCAGCCGTATTGTGACAGCCCAAAATTCACCCTTGTCGGGAAGGGGTTTCGGGACCACAAAACCGAGTCATAAAAATAATTGATTTCCATATTCTATGCTTATTATGTGTGTACATGAGTATGTGGAAGTTTCATTCTCCAATTTTGCCAATTGCATGAGAAATTATTAAATAGGGATTGATATGAGACATGGTGAAAATATGGTAGGCTAATTTAAAATGGTCTATTAATGCATGTTGTGAAAATGATGGGTTTGCATGTCAAATTACCCAAAATTTGAGCTAGTGGTTGGCCATGCTATGGGTGGAAACATGTTGGGAACATGTTGGCCTAGTGAGGTATGTAGGAAAAAAATAAAATAAGGGGCATGGGCATAAAATAATGAAAAGGAGTATGATGAATACAAAAAAAAATGTGTGTAGTTGTTTCCCCCCCCCATTGCCGTGAGCTAAAGAAAAGAAAGGAGAAAATTTTTGTTCATCCTTTCTCATCTTCATTTAGCCGAAACTAGAAAGAAAAAAACAAAGAAAAAAAAATGCTCATCCTTTGGTTCATCCTTGGCCAAAAATTTTAAGGAGGAAGGAAGAAGAAAGGTTGAAGAGGTTCGGCCATGCATGTAGCTAGGCTAAGGTATGTTTGATGATGTTCCATGAGATGCATGCATGTTTTAGTTGTTAGCTTGAGTTCTACCTAGCCCATGGTCTAAATCTTGCTATGTGATGGAAATGACACTCGGCCATGGATGCATCATTCTTGGTTGATGTTTGATGTTGTGGTGATGAGGCATGAGGATGAGTTAAGATTCGGCCTAGGTGGAGTTTGTGTTAATGCCATTGCATGCTAAATATGAAGCTTGTTAATGATGCATGTGATGGTGGCTTGATGATTCTTGAACCTCCTTTTTAGCATTTTTGAGTGAGCACATATGTGCATTGGTTGCTAAATGGAGAAGAATCGGCTAGCAAGTTGTGTGCTAAGGCCGAATATAACTTTAGCATGTTAATGAGCAATGCATGTGTTAAATTGATGGAAAGGGAGAGGATGCTTTACTAGTGTGTATATGTGTGTATTAGCCAAGTTTTGAACTTGAAACAAAAGGGTGTTTAGTCAATACAAGTGACCATACTTGTAGAATGTATTAAGTGTTGAAATCGGCCCCAAAATAGACATGCATATTCGGCCAAGGGGGAAAAATTAGCTAAAATGTTGAGTTTGATTCATGATTCCGTACATATGTGACTTTAATGTCTAATGTATAAATATGGGCTAAGTGCCTTGTGTTCCTCTTTTCGATGCTCAAATGATTAAATCAATTTATTTGTTTAATTAAGCTCAAGAGCAAAGGGGAACTAAATCCGATAAAGGGAAGGAAAAAGTGGTCGAATAGCTATCGGAATCGTTCGACAACACCCGAGGTAAGTTCTTGAGTAAGAGAGCTTAAATTAAGATTTGATTAGATTATGTTTTAAGCAAATCAAAATCATGCTCTTTGTGTGTGGCTATTGAGCCGAAATCACAAGAATGATAAGTGTCTTGTGTTTGAGTTTTGCTAACGAAAATGAAATACGAATGTGTCATGATTTATTGTTAAATGTGCATGGTTATTTGAATGATGTCCGGGCTAAGTCCCGAAGGCTTTGGGCTAAGTGACCATATCCGGACTAAGATCCGAAGGCATTTGTACGAGATACTAATTCCGAGCTAAGCCCGAAGGCATTTGTGCGAGTTACTAAATCCGGGTTAACTCCCGAAGGCATTTGTGCGAGTTACTAAATCCGGGTTAAGTCCCGAAGGCATTTGTGCGAGTTACTATAACCGGGCTATGTCCCGAAGGCATTTGAACGAGGAGCTATATCCGGTTAAATTCCGAAGGTACGTGAATTGGGAATGAATGATCTTGCTGTAAAAATTTCAGCTAATACTCTAGAAACATCCCAACATTGAGGTATGTTTCGTATGTGCTTGAATTTAGTTGAGCCCTTACAAATAAGTATTCGCTCAGTTGATAAACGAGCTACCGGCCTTTGGCTGAGTTAATCTTTTGTGTATGTACATAAGGGTTGGTATGTGAAGCAAAGTATGATATCGAAAATTTGTGCATATGAAATTATCCGTTTAGCTATATGAATGCTATACTTTTGTTGTGCTGGAATTCCTTGCTCAAAACTTACTAAGCATAAATTGCTTATTCCGTTTCATTGCTCCTCTGTTTTATAGATTTGGTTCTCCAGCTATCGGACTCGGGATCTTGAAGTCGAAGTCGCCCACACTATCAAAGCCCCCTTTTGGTACAATTTTGGTTGAACTTCGAAATGGCATGTATAGGACTACCCGTTTGTTGTGGGTCGTGGACCCTTTGGACTTGTATAAATTTTGGATAGCCATGCGAAAATGGCTTATATGTGTTTGAGTATATTGTTATAATCATTTGGTGTGGATATGCTTGACAAGGATTGGCCATGGGGATGGTTAATCACTTTCATAAATTGTGCTATTTATGCAAAAAGGGCTAGTTGAATCATGGAAACCATGAAATAGGTAAAGTCTACCTTAAAGGCAGATGCTGACAACAGCAGTGATGTAGATTTGGAAAATCACTAAAAATAGTAGGAAGGGAATTAAATAGTGAATAAATTATGTAAACAAACCTTGATGAATCTACTTTCATAGCAAAAGTAACAAAACAATCATACGGACAGTATGTTAAGAGATATTCAGGTTCTCGTGGGACAGGGCCAGAACGGTTTCTGGATTCCCTGTTCTGACTTTGGAAATTCATTATAAATTAACCAGAGATAATTAGGAGCCATACCATATATGGATAGATTCCTCTCTGAGTCTAGTTTCTATAGAAACAAACGGCATCAGTATTGGAGCCCTGTACAAGGAGATATCCAAGTTGTAATGCGCAAAGGTCAGGGTAGTCGATCCCTGTAACATGGGAGACTTTGACTAATAAACTGTACTAATTGGCCCGACCAAAAATTCTAGAAAAAAATATGTAGATGGGTATATGAGTCTAGTTTCAGGGAAAAATCACAAAACTGATTTTCGAGTTGTGAAACTCAAGATATGATTTTTAAAGCGACTAGTACGCAGATTGGCAGTGTCTGAGAAATATTTTTATAAGGGGTTTAAAGTCTGTTAACACCTCGTGTTCGACTCCGGTGTCGGTCTCGGGTTCGGGGTGTTACACGTATGTGACACATGGCCATGCCACATGGCCGTGTGTCCCCTGGGGTAGCCCTATGAATTAAGTCAATATACCTTACAGGTTTGGCACGCCCTAGACACACAGGCGTGTCTACTGGCCGTGTGTATCACATGGGTTCACACACGGGCGTGTGTGGCCATTTCAAAGGGTACACAGGCTAGACACATGGGCACATGGTTGGCCTTGTGACCCAAGTCAGTAACCTCCCTAATTTTTCCACGGCCGTGGCACACAGGCGTGTCTCCGGCTGTGTGGTGCAAGTCAGAATGTATGCCCTGTTTTCACACGGCTTGTGACATAGGCGTGTCTGGTGGCCATGTGAGGCACATGGCCTGTTCACACAGGCGTGTGAACTTTTAATGTTGAAAATTTTTCTAAGTTTCTCAAAGTTTGTAAATGTTATTGGTTTAGTCCCGAACCACTTTTAAGAATGTTTAAAGGTCTCATAGAGCCTTATAAAGGACATTGTGAATGGATTTTGATTATGAATGTACAAATGTATGTGAATGAGATGTACTGTCCGATAATGCTTCGTAACCTTATTCTGGCGTCGAATACGGGTTACGGGTGTTACAGATACCAATTTGGTTAGCTATTTAACGTCACAGTAATAGTTTGCAAGCGTAACTGTTGATGTAAGTATAGTAGACAGATATGAGTCTGTCGGATATCGATCCCACAAGGATGGTTTTCTTTTTCTATCAATGTCAGTGCAATAAATAGATGAAATGAGATAAATTGTGAGAGTAGATGTCAAAGCAATAACTTGAAAATAATAAGATAAAATATAATAGTGAGAAAATAGGATCCCCAATGTGAATATTCAACGGAATACTAAGTGCTCACAAGGTAAAAAGGATAGGTGATTGTCGATGCATTAAATTACAATAAATATCTTACCAAGCTTAACTTCTATATTCAATCTTAGACTTAAACATGTACATAAACCACACCTTTCGATGCTGGAAATGGAACACTATTAAGAACCAGTGGATTAAATTCCTCTAATCCTCAAGCAACTTCCGTTATCATGATTGTTATCTTGAACTGTCACTGTACTTTCTAGTGTCAGCGATCGTAATAACATTTCCATGCTAAAGACATTCAAACTCAAAGATTAAATAGTAGAAACAAGATTGAATAAAATAACATTTAACCCAGAAATCATGTGTACTTCCATACAAACATGAAATAGAAAGTAATCACCATTGTTTAAAAAAGAAATATAAAAGAAACAACTGGAGAGCACTATTCCTAGAAACCTGCATCTCGTTCACGTCAGTTCACCCGTAGGACATTTAAGCCGCTATAGCTAAAAAGCTTCAAAAGAAAGGTTGAAGAAGATGCTCTTCTCCCCTCATTCTTTTTATGTAAATATATTAATATTTATCCAGATAGCACAGGTATCCTTTCATCAGACTGATGTTGCCTCTTTACATACAAGTTAGTTGTTCCAGACTAGACAATTCTCACTTCTTTGTTGTTATACGGACAACTGTCAGGTGCAGCGGAAATTTTGGGCACAATCTGAAAACAGTCATGCAGCGACATCAGTACCAAAACATGACAAATTTAAGGATAAACAGACTGAAATCCATTGAGTTATAAAATGCAATTTACTGAACTGACAATGCTAAAATATGTACTAAAGAAAACTAAATGGGTACAAATTATCCAAAAGTAGGGAGAAAAAAATATGTTCTTTCTAGTACTATCACACCCAAACTTGAGTTTTTACTTGCCTACAAGTAAAACAGAAACTAGCAAGGCTACACAAGAATTCGCTAAGGCAAATGAACATTCTAGCAACTTGAATCACCTAAAATCCCAATGAATGAGTCACATTGAAATGACAAAATATTGCATTGACAATACATAAGTATGAATGAATAAGATTGCAACTTCATCAAAACCAGTATCAAAATTTAAATCCTAAATTCTATCTACCAATACAGTATTTATTGTACAATACATGTTTCTTTCTCTCTCTCTTTCTTTTTCTGTAAATGAGGGATACAATTAAATTACTGTACCCTTGTTCCTAAGAAGTAACGATGGAATGCAACAAACCCTTAAAGAGTACATATTTGCACCGACACACACTCGTGTAGCGACAGCCTTTGGCCAGATTCATTTTTCTAACGCTTGCATTGGAGTGTTCCCCCTTTAACATTTCACAATACACCCACTTTGGAGTGTCTCTTATTCATAACTATATATACATTTGAGTAGCTGTAAAAGGTTGATTTATTCAAGATTCAAGGAATGCTTCTAGTCATCCATTACTAATGCAACCTAAATCATTCATCAAAGAATTGAAGACACAACATTCAGTCAAATTTATCAACTCATTCATTGATAGTTCACATGATTCAAGAATTAAACATCAAACGTAACAAAAAATTTCAAACACATTTACATTAACCACGAATAAACCTTGAATGTTTCAAAAAAAATTGAAATGTGGGTGTCCCAAAACCCATATGCATTCCCCAAAACTTAAAGTTTGCATTGTCCCCAATGCACTATCATTAAAATGCAATGACGATAAAAATGTAATGGCAATATGCACTAATAAAATGAAAATTATAGCTACATGCAATGCATGAATACTACAGCTACAACTTAAATAAACTAACTCAGTTTTCTTTGGCCATCAATGTGGCTCCACGATGTTTCTTCTTCCTCTTTTTTTTCTCCTCCTTCTTGCGCTTTTTGTCTTTGGAGTGCTTTCTCTTATTTTCTTTAGGCTTCGCATAGTTATTGGATCACTCCTCAGTTTTCGATGCTGCCTTGGTAGCATCGGTTGCTTCTTGTATATGAGAGGTCACCTTGAGTGGTCCAGTATAGACCACTATCGCCAATGAGTTGTGGTGCTCCTCACTAGTTACCTTTGCAACTTTCGCCAGTCTAGCTCCATCTCACACCAGATTATTAGTAGTTACACCTACAAACTCAGATACATTGACAATGTCCTCAACAGATTCTTTCTCAGTAGCTTCTGTTTCAGTATTTTCTTCCTTAGCATTCTCGTTCACAACTTCAACACGGACGTCCTCCTCTTTCACAACAACTTCCTCCTCAACAACAGGTGCTCCTTAACCAGCAATGGAGTCACCGTCGACCAGGTTATCATCTTCTTTCTCAACATCAGAGATGTACACAATAAGAGGGGATTCCCCCTATCTATGTCAATTCCCTAGGTCATTTTCCTCGAAGGAGGGTTCATACTCATGAAAAATCGGTGGGAACACTGGAAATTCTAGGAGTGGGGTAGGGCATAACTGATGTAATGTGGCTACAATAGAGTTGTTATAGGCCCTGGTATAAGCGTAGAACCAATTTTGCGATCTGTCCATATCCCCTATTAACATACATAAATATTAATCACCATTCATAAAATAATATTGAAATTTAATAATTTAACCGTACGAACTTACCCGGAACAATTTGTAGTAGTGGTAGAGATTTCTGGAACTATTCTGGAATTTTCTCTTTTCCTTGTTTATCCTCGATTTATTGATCTATAATATAAATTTTTTCACTTATCAGTATTGACTTCACATTCATTCTATTTCACATCCTTAATGTTTATAACCCGCTTATAAGTAACATTATCTGAAATTTCACTATTTACCTATGTATATTCAATGCTGTCTATCCGTGTCATAGTCACTAAATTATTTTTATCTTGAGCTACAGAAATCCAAATGAGGATCTTCTAATTTTCCCTGAAACTAGACTCATATACCTTCTTAAAATTAAATTTTAAGAATTTTTTGTTTATCCAATTAGTACAGTTTATTCTTTAAATTTACCCATGTTCTGCTGTCTCACAGTTCCACCCTTCTTCACTAAAAATTAATTATCACCTTGTACGAAATTAGGATGATGTTTCCATTTGTTTCTATTGAAAATAGACTCATTAATAATTTTAAACATGTAAATTTAAGCTCCTAATTATTTTTCTCCAATTTTTTATGATTTTTGAAAGTCAGAATAGGGGAACCCAGAATTATTCTGATCTTGTCCCACTAAATTGATTATATCTCATTATTTACAATTCCATTGCTTTCACAATTTCTTCTATAAGAAACTAGACTCAATAAGATTTAATTTAATATTTTATTCATTCTCTAATTCGATTTATATTTTTTTTTTGATTTTTCAAAGTTAGACTATTGCTACTGTCCAAAACTGTTTTAGTGAAAAATGTTGATTTCCATTTTGCCCCAAATTTCACAGTTCATACAATCTAATCCTTGCTCAACTAACCCCTCAATTAAACTAATTTTTTTCTCAATTAATACTTTACCTAGACATTATAAGTTATTTCACAACTATTTAAAGTTAGAATTTTCACATAAAACCCTAACTTCAAACTCTTTCACCATTAGGTCCCAAACATTCACTTTCTATTCAATTCTTTCAATAAAATCAGCATATAAATAATTTAAAGCTCTAATTTCATGCTAAATCATCATATACTTCCAACATATATTCATAGAAACTTTCAATTTCTTTCATAGAATCAAAACTTGCTGATGGAATTGGCCAACTTCTCAATATCCTTCATTTTTCACAACAACGATGTCTTTGCAATCAGGTTCGTTCCCTTGGTCTCTACCTTAGTTTTGGCCTTCCTTGTCTTGCTAGTCTCTGCCTCCTTCCTTGTTAGCATATCTTTGCCACGAATTATTCTTTCACTAGATGCTTCATTGATCAGACCATTATTTTCTAAGACTTCATCATCATCACAGGGCACGATCCTTTTCTGCGGTACAGTAGCATCACCAACGATGGGAAAACCAAAATTCCAGTTTGGCTTGCAGCGTAGTCAACAATTTCTTGGTGGAGTATTGCAGCGACATCAATCTTTTTTCCCTTGACAATAGAATTTATGAGGCACATTCTATCGAGGTTGACTGTGGTGAGTGGATGGCAGTAACCTGCAGTTGACAAAATAATACTAGATTTTTCTTTGCAGTGTCAGAAAGCGGCGGTGCATCATATAATTCTTTTGATGTGAACCCATCCACAATGCTTCTTCAACACGTAAATCCCTCGCCAATAGGACTCTTTTGTCATCTGTGATATCCTCAATAAACTTGGAGTGTTCGTCGACATCCACCTTAGTGTTGTACAACTCATTGATTTTTGTAGCATTCCACGGGATTAAACCTTCTCGAAAAAAGATAAACTCCAACTCATGGTCATAAAGGTTAGCGTAAAACAAACATACCAATGAAGGAGAATAGCTTCCAGGATGCATGCAGAAAGTTTGCTGTTTCAACTTAGAGATGGTTTTGGAAACTTGTTTGCCCAAGTCTTGTTGTTGCAAAAGGAGAATGCCCCGTTCTAGGTGGAAGTTTCACTTTAAGATGTTGTTTTGAAACCAATCCTTAACCGCTTTAGTGTCTTTTTTCTCCGTTGGCATGGAGCATTCCAACTCCCAAACTGCAGTTGCAAAGGATGAGTGTTCTTTAATAGGCTTAGTGTCCTTCTTGACCGATCATCTCATTCTTTCCATATTTTGTTTGTTTTCTAAAGTGAAGATGATTTAAAGGTATAAAGGTACGACCTTGGGGAAGAGAAAGTGAATAAAAATGGTTACTTGGGTGTTTCACAGTCGACACAGTGAACAGGGGTTTAGACGTGATTTTTTGAAGGGAAATAAAACTGGTGGGAATAATTACGTCCAATGAGGATTGCACCCGCTCAGAAAAAACAAATGTCTAGGTGACTTTTAATCAACGATGGGAACTTAAATTTCTGATATGCCCTCATTCTTGCTGAGTCAGAAATGACAGTACAATAGTAGAACTGCATTGACAATAAAGCCCAAGTGTGTCGAAAATGGTACCTAATTATTTTGCAAAAATAAAAATAAAAATTATAAAACATCTTGAGCAGAAGCAAAAATAAAATAAAATTAGCTAGTAATAAATTGAAGAAAAATTAAAAATTAAAATTGTTCGACCAATTTAATGGCCTTTGTCTTCTTTTGATCAATATTCCCAATATAATGTTTCAATTGTTGACCATTCACTTTGAATTAGTGTCCATCATGTAAATCTTTGATTGTGACTTCACCATGAGGAAATACTTTGACAACTTCGAACGGTCTGACCAACGTGAGCGCAATTTACTCGGGTGCAGTTTTAGTCTAGAATTCAATAATAAAATTTGTTGACCCGCTAGTCGCTGCAAAATAATTTTTTCATGCCATCGTTTAGTCTTTTCCTTGTAGATTGCAGTTTTTTCATAGGCATTTCACCTAATCTCCTCTAGTTCAGTGATATCCAACAGCCTTTTCTTTCCAGCAGCTTCATAGTCCATGTTCACTTGCTTAATTGCCCACACTGCTTTGTGTTCCATTTTAATTGGCAAGCGCCATGCCTTCCCAAAAACCAATTGATACTACGACATCCCTAATGGAGTTATATTGTCCACAATGCCCATAAAGCGTCATCCAGTCTTGAATACCTGTAACACCCCTAACCCGTATCTGTCGGCGAAAAGGGGTTACGAGGTATTACCAAACGAACCACAACTTTCGGACATTCATGGATACACGTAGAAATTAATTATCTTAATACATCACATTTGAATAAATACTAAATCAAATTAAATTTTACAGGTTACACATAAATTAAATAACATTCCACCATAATCGTTATTAAAAGGCCGAATATAAGCATAAGGATTAAAACATATCAACCAACTTACTCATTAAAAACCTAAGTTACTATTCATATGGTCATTTATTAAAACTATAGCCGAATATATATATAACATATAAAAATACATATGCCTTATTTGATGTCAACTTCCATTATAGTCTATCGCCTTACACGCATAAAACATTTCGAAGAACTAAACTAAATAATCACACATATTATTATCACTTATCAAGCAAAGTAACAGTAGTTATGTTTCAAAACTAATTCAACATTTACATATTCCGCTAAATATGTATATATATGTATCCATATATCCAAAACAATCCACTTTTAATATCAAATACATGTTATCCCAATTTATCTAACATCCACCAAAAACTAATTCACCTTATTGCCGAATCAAAACATGGTTGTTTCACATGTTATTCACACACCTAAAGTCATATTTAAAATCAATGATCAAAGACATATATATATCCTTACCCACTTCATCACATAACCAAATATCAGTACTTCAAATCATAACCATTTACCTAATATATCCCATTTATATATCAAGCATATCATTCAACAAAATATCCAACCACAATTTCACATCAAACCAATTATATCAATCACATATAATTTGGCATAACTTTATCAACATTAACAATATATTAACCATGGTTCACATATAAACACATATAATAGCCGCAACATCAAAACCACAAACAAACATGTCCATAACATATTCAAAACTTAAAACCAAACTTATCATGAATAAACAAGCCATTTTCGCATGGCTTATTTACATACAAACCAAAATCCAACATTTAAAAAGTATGTTCCAGCCTATACATGCCATAGTTCAAGTTCAACAATATAAATACTGAAGCAGTGGATAGTGTGATGAACTTTGCTGACGATCCCCGAGCTTGTAACTTGAATCCAAAATCTATAAAACAGAGTAAACAAAAATACACAGAGTAAGCTAACTTAACTTAGTAAGCCTTAAGCATATTAAACAATTAATGCATAATATCATCTCAATACTAAATCATTTCAATCAAATAATTCAACTTATACATTTTGTAATCACATTTAATTTCAAGCTTTTAATTCCATACATATATAACATATAATTTCATAGAACAATTCCTCCTTGACCGAATGCTCATATAATCAAAATAATTAATTATAATCCAACCTTCAAAATCAAGATGTCAATATATAACCAAATGTACATACACTCATATACACAAGCTCAAAATTCGTAATATAACATCACGTAGATGAACTATCCATATGGCCAAATATACATGGTCTTGTATACACATATTCAAAGACCAAATCCATAATATTCATATCATTTGATCATAAGACCGAATACACATACCATAATCACATATATACTTCATTTGCATCACACATGATTTGTAACAAATAATCAAGTTACTTACTTACCTTATTTTAAGCAGGTAACAAGTTAATTCATACCTGGCCATTTAGCTTGTTTAACGTATTCAAATACCACATCAGCATGAAGTCTTTTAGGCATAAACTTATAAGTAATCAGCGGCATAAAGCCTACTAGGCATAAGCCTGTATTTTACACCGGCACAAGGCCTGCTAAACTCAAGGTTTGATTTTATACACCGGCAATAAGCCTGCTAGGCATAAAGCCCGATTTAATTCACCAGCACAAGGCTTGCTAGGCTTAAAGCCCGAATATCATTATTATAAAGTTGTCTCATAAACAATTCATATATCGAAAATTCCAGATATGCCATATAGTTCATACGGACTTTCAAATGTTATAACTCAGTCAAATTAACTCAAATACATTATTTCCATGCTTAATCATATTTGGCTAACTCTATTATAAATCTATAAATTCCAAATCAGCATATTAAACTAAGTTACATTCAAATTAAACGATGTTTAATTACTTAAAAACTTACCTTGGATATCGACGAACAGTATTAATTTCACTAGTCGACTATTTTTGCTTTTCCCTGATCCATGTCCGATTTCTTTTGTTCTTGATCTATAAAATTTCAAATTAATCTCATTCAAACAAAAATTTCATTCAATTTAATCCAACAACACATATATGGGAAAATTACCATTTTACCCTAATATTTCATACTTTTACAAATTAGTCCTAATTGCACAAAACACAAAATACACAAAATCTCACAACAACATAGTTAGGCCAAATCTTCCTTATACTCATACTAGTCCATATATTTCATTTATTTCACATTTAGTCCCTCAAAATTTTTTTTTGTAATTTAGCCCTAATTACTCAAATTCATCAAAAATTCCAATACAAAACATATTAGTCGAAAAAACATATTTTTCATAATTTATCATCAAACATCATAAAACACAAATATTCATCAATGGCCTCACTCAAAATATTCATCAAAATAAAAAATTCTAGCGTGGGTCGGATAGTATTCGAAGCAACGATCTCAAAAATATAAAAATTATCAAAAACCGAAACAAACTAACCTTGAATCAAGCTTGAATAGTGCCGAATGCCCTAAGTTTATTTTCTTTTCTTTTATGTTCGGCAAGAACAATATGAACACCCAAAATGGCTTTATTTTTTTATTATGTTTTATGATATATAATAACATATTATAAATTTTACATAATTAACCTTTTAAATGAAATATAAAACCATTTTAAGTCATGGTCACTAATGTCCATTGTAAATTATCATGGGCTATTTACAACATAAATACCTCCATTTATAAAGACAATAACAATTCAACCCTTTTTCCTATTTAACCATCAAATTTTCATTTTACACGATTAAGTCCTTTTATTTAATCAGGTACCTAAACGACATAATTAAATCACGTAAATTTCACAGATATAAATTCACACAGAATAAACACAAAATAATTTTAAAATATTTTTCTGATTCAGATTCGTGGTCCCGAAACCACCGTTTCGATTAGGGTCTAAATCGGGCTATTACAATACCAATCTTTCCTCGAAGGGTTCACAACCTTCTCAAGTATGGTTTTAATTTGTCGTTTTGACACTTCTGCTTGCCCATTAGTTTGTGGATGATAAGTAGCGATCATTCTATGATTAACTCCATATCTCTTTAGTGCGGTTGCCACTTGGTTGCAATGAAAGTGCGTACCTTGATCACTAATTAATGCCCTTGGTGTGCCAAAGCGGGTGAGTATATACTTGTGAAAAAATTTAAGCACTATCTTTGCATCATCCTTTGGGACTGCAACAGCTTCAACCCACTTCGAGACGTAGTCAACAACTAGTAATATATAAAGATTTCCAAATGAACTTGGAAATGGTCCCATAAAATCCATACCCTAAACATCAAATAATTCAACCTCCATAATTGGTTGCTGTAACATTTCATTGCGCTGACATCTATCGCATTGATTCACAAAATTGTAGGCATCTTTGAATAATGAAGGGCAGTAAAACCCTGATTGGAGAACTTTATAAGCAGTTCGCATGCCACCGAAATGACTGCCATAAGGAGCATCATGATAGTGCTTCAAAATTGCAAGCATCTCTTCTTCTGGAACACAACGCTGAATAATGTTGTTATTGCATACCTTGAATAAATACGATTCGTTCTAATGATACTTTACTACTTCACGAAGAAATATTTCTTTTTTATGGCCTGTGACACCCAATGGGAGTTTTCCACACACTAGATAATTAACCAAATCTGCATACAAATGGGTTGCAGATATAGCAAAAAACTTCTCATCAATGCGTTGACAATTTGAAATATGTTTCCATCTTCGCTGGCAATTTCCAATCGAGAAAGATGGTCTGCAATTTAATTTTTGAACCCTTGCAGTCTTTTATCTTGATGTCGAATTCTTGAAACCTAAGATCCAATGTATCAACGTTGGTTTTGCACCGTTCTTCACAAAAAGATATCCCAACGCTGAGTGATCAGTAAATACAGTAACCTTTGCACCAACAAGATAAGAATGGAACTTGTCAAAAGCACAGACTACAGCCAACAATTCTTTCTCTGTAGTGGTATAATTAATTTGGGCCTCTGTGAGAGTTTTGCTAGCATAATAGATGGCATGAAATATTTTTCCCTTGCATTATCCTAAAACAACACCCACAGCAAAGTCACTTGCATCACATATAACTTCAAAAGGTTGAGACCAATCTGGTGCAACAACAATGGGTGCATTTACTAGTTGCTTCTTTAATTGAATTAATCCATCTAGACATGCATCGTCAAAGAAGAAATTTCAATTTTGTTCTAGAAATAAGCATAAGGGCTTTGTAAGTTTTGAGAAATCTCTAATAAATATTTGGTAAAACCCCGCATGCCCACCAAAACTACGAATACCTTTCACATTTGTCAGTGGAGGTAATTTCTCAGTGATTTTTAGTTTAGCTGTTGTCTACTTCAATGCCTTGATGAGAGATACGATGGCCTAACACAATGCCTTCAGTTTCCATGAAATGGCATTTTGCCCAATTTAAAACAAGATGTGTGTCTTCACATCACTATAATACTTTATCCAAATTGTTACCGTTATGACCAAAATCATTCCCATAGACTAAGAAATCATCCATAAAAACCTCTAAAGAATCTTTAATCATATCCAAGAAAATTTCCATCATGCACCTTTGAAATGTGGCTGAAGCGTTGCAAAGACCAAAAGGCATACAGCAAAAAAAAAGTACCAAAGGGATAGGTGAAAGTTGTTTTCTCTTGGTCCTCTGGTGCAATCGCAATTGGATTGTATCTAGAATAGTCATCCAAGAAACAGTAATAGGATTTTTGAACAAGCCTATCCAACATTTGCTCAATGAGAGGAAGTGGGAGGTGGTCCTTCCTTGTGGCAGCATTAAGTTTGCAATAATCTGTATAGGCTCACCATCCCGTAGGACTGTGTGCAGGAATTAATTCGTATTTGCCATTACTAACCACATTGATGCCACTCTTTTTAGGAACGCACTGAACTGGGCTTACCTAATTGCTATCAGAAATAGGATAAATAATTCAAACATCAAGCCACTATATAATTTCTTTCTTAACAACTTCCTTCATATTCTCTTTTAATCTTCTTTGTTGCTCAACTGATTGCTTGCCTCCATCTTCCAACTTGATCTTGTGCATGAAAAGAGATGGACTAATGCCTTAGATATCAGTAATACTCCAAGCAATAGCTCATTTATGTTGCTTAGGAATATTGACCAATTTCTCTTCTTGAGTGATTCAGTGTTGCGGAGACAATAACTAGGAGAGTATTATTATCACCAACAAAGAAGTATTTAAGATGAGTAGGTAAAGGTTTCATATCCAGAGTAAGAGCTTTGTCAATAGATGGCTTGAAAATTAGAGTTCTTCTGTTAGCTAAATCTAAGGATTCAATCTTCCATCCATGCCTGATATCAATATGATTAGCGTCAGCC
The DNA here is from genome assembly GCF_007990345.1 of Gossypium hirsutum. NCBI lineage: Eukaryota > Viridiplantae > Streptophyta > Magnoliopsida > Malvales > Malvaceae > Gossypium > Gossypium hirsutum. The sequence continues at coordinate 17,448,010 of NC_053431.1, read as the reverse complement.
CTGTTGTCACAATTATCTAAGAATTCATCATCAAATGTCACTGCAAACTCCTCAGAAAGTATTGTGTTTTGGTTGTTGAATTCTTCTGCAATTAAATCAGCTAGCACATCGACAATATGGAATTCTTCTTTGTCTTTACATTGAATAGATTCAAAAACACTAAAAGTAACATGCTCATCGTTAAGTCTCATGGTCAGTTCACCTTTGTAAACATCAATAAGAGTTCATTCAATGGCTTAAAATGGTTGTCCCAAGATTATGGGAACCTTCTTGTCTACCTCGCAATCAAGTATGATAAAATCAACCAGAAAAATGAATTTATCCACGTAAACTAAAACATCTTTAATTTTCCCTTCATGTTGAGCCAAGGATCGATCAGCTAGTTGCAATGTCACTGCAATAGGTTCCATGTGACCAATTCCCAACTTTCTAAAAGTAGATAGTGGCATTAAGTTGATGTTAGCTCCTAAGTCGTATAAGGCCTTACCTAAATAATGGTTGCCAATGGATCATGGGATAGTAAAGCTCCCAAGATATTTCATTTTGGGGGTAACTTATTTGTCAAAATAGCACTACAGCCCTATGTGACTGCAATAGTTTCCATATCACTGAGCTTATTTTTCTTGAACAAGAGCTCTTTCATAAATTTCCCATAATTTGAAATTTTCACAGAGCATCTACTAAAGGAATATTGACCTAAAGTTGTTTCAGCTTGTTTAGGAACTGTTGGTACTACTTGTCATGCCCATTCTCCCTGAATCTTTGTGGGAAAGGTAAAGGTAAAGATACATCTGATTGTGCTGACACCCTTGATTACGTCAACAGTTTTGAGGGTCAAAAATGAGGCATATGAGTGACAGTTTGTGGAACTTCTTTGTCTAGTACATCGACAGGCTATATAGATTCAACCTTCTTACCAGGGATCACTTAACTAGTACCTTGAGGTGCTATAACAGATGTAACAACCCATTTTTCAATGAAATCGGAACAGTGGTTTCAGGACCACAAATCTGACCCAAAAATAAATTTTATTTTTATTTTATTTTATGGTTCATATTATGATAGACATGTCGTGTGAAAATTTTGATATGAAAATTTTATTGATTAAGTGTTTAATTACGAGAAGGACTAAATCGCATAAAATGCGAAAGTTGAATTCTAGTAGCTAGAAGGATTAAATAGCTATGAAATTCAAATCTGGAGGTCCTTATATGGTAGTTAGAACATTAAAGAAAAGTATGTAGATTTTTGATGACTCATCCATGGAAAAATTAGAAAAGAGTAGGACTAAATTGGAAATTAAAATAAATAATTAATTAAAAGATGATAAAAAAGAAAATATCATCTCATTTTGTCATCTTCAACCCCAAAATTTTATGAAAATCCTAGGAGAGAGAGAAAAAAACTTTCAAGGCTTAATTGGGTAAGTTTCCTTGTCCCGTTTTTAGTAATTTTGATATTTTTGAAACATGGATAGTCTAATTTATCTATCTGAGGGAGTAATTTGAAAAGTTATCAAGGTATGAAAAATGGGTCATGGATGAATATGCTGAAAATTAGAAATTTATGGTAGAAAATGATAGGTTATTGATAATAAACAATTTTTACAAAGTGATTTTTGATGAAAACATGATTCAGGGACTAAAATGTAAAGTTGTGAAATTTGATGAAAAATCTTGAATTTTATTAATACATGTGTTGTAAAATTTGCAATGGGATTTTGGTTACGCTTGGAAAAGGGAGTAAATTGCACAAGTTTCATTTTTCGAGCTTAGGGATAAAATTGGAATTTATGGAGAAGTTAGGGGCAAAATGGTAATTTTGCCTAGGGCGTAAATTAAGTCCAAATAAATATGAAATATGTGAAATTGATGATTAAAGCTATTTATATAGATCTGGAAAACACAAATTCGAGGTTAGACCGAGGAAAAGAAATGGTTTCAAATTAGTAGATTTTATACGCGAATAAGTGACGAGGTAAGTTCGTGTAACTTAATCGGGCATGTAAATATGTTTAATTAAATGTTGTGTTGTATGGAATGTGACTTATATTGATGTACATTACTTGACTGCTAGAATGAGAAATTTCATACATGCTTGATATGATGAAAAATGGGTAAGTCCCGATTAAATATTGAATTCCGATGAATATATGCGCTTTCTCGAAACGAATAAGGTCATGCATTTGTTGTAGACAGGATTTAGCTCGAACGAGTAATCCTATTGACCTTGTTATAGAAAGGATTTAGCCCAAATGGGTAATCCTGATATAATACCTCCTGAGTATATGTTATGATTAGGGTTTAGCTTGGACTAGTAATCCTAATTGAGCCCTTCTAAGCATGCATTATATAAAGAATTTAGCCTGGACTGGTAATCCTGTTATACGGTATGTGGCTTTAGAGTGTGTCCATTGATTAAGTGCACTAGTAGGTACACTTGAATAAGAAATTGACGGATTATTGAATCGTACACCTCGAGTGTACTACTTGAGCATCTATCGAAATTTCAATGATTCAACGGACATAAAACTCTTGACATGGTATGAGAATTATAAGATGAACTGATAATGACTTGAAAGAATATAGCATGATGAGCTCATGTATGTTTACTTAATTGTTATGAGGATTTTAGGTGACTAACATGTTTGATTGAATGCATGTGATTTAGGCAATATTGCTAATGGATGGAAAACATGATATTGGATGCTTAGATTTAAATAACAGGATTGATAAGTTTAGTTTCCGTTATACAAACTTACTGCTCCATTTTATTTTCCCCATTTTATTATGTTCGGAAGCTCGCGAAGGTTGGAAGATCATTGGAGCATCGTCACACTATAAATTAGTTATTTTGGGTATACTTAGCAAAATAATTTTGGTATAATGGCATGTATAGGACAACTCGACCATTAGTGGTTTGATAATGATGTTTTGTAACCTAGCCATTGGAATGACTAGTAATGGCTTATTTTGGTATGATCAAGTGGGTTATTATGATATATTCATATGTGATATGTTAAGCATATGTGATCAAATGATGTTAATGCCTAAGTTAATCCAAGGTAGGTTTATAAACACATATGCATGTAATGGTATGCCATGATAAATGATGGAATTGTTTAATTTGAATGCTTGGATGGGTTGGTATCGGATGTGTGTTTCAAGTGTAGGTCTTGGGTGAAATTTTGGGTGAGAAATGAAGCTATAAATGGCTTCATTTTGTCCACACGGGCAGACACACGGGCGTGTGTCTAAACTGTGTGTGACACACGGCCTTGTAACTTACGCATGTGGATAGGCCGTGTGTCCCCTACGCCTTAATTTTGAGAAACAAAATGCTCAAAATTGAGCACACGAGCAAAGACACGGGTGTCTGTCTCAACCGTATGTGCTACATGGCCTAGAACACGGGCATGTGTCTTGCCCATGTGAAACTTGTATCTAATTTCGAATTGAATTAATTAACCACATGGCCTAGCACATGGGCATGTGGCATGGCCATGTGCATAAGTCAAAGAGTTACATGAGGTCGAACACAGCCTACAGCATGGGAGTGTCCTAGGGTCACACAGGCGTGTGAGCCCTGTGCCTTCGAATTTTTTTTTAAATTTCATGAAAATATTCTTAGGGACCCCGATTAAGACCTGGCTCAACTCTAATACTCGTATTGGGCCTTGAGGGTCTAATTGAGGGACGTTTTGAATGATTTCAGTTAATGAATAGTAATTTATAGAAATTATTTGTAAAATGTTTTGAAAGTTTTGGTAATGCTCTGAAATCCTATTCCAACGATGAATACGGGTTAGGGGTGTTACAACAGAGTTTGTAGTCGGCTCACCAGTTTGCTTACGACTCTTGAGAGTGATAGCCTTACAGTGTTCTTTCCTTCTTGAACTGGGATTTTTCATATCACTATGTATGTGCTCAGTGGTCGAGTAGACTCGAAGCAAGTTTTCCTAATTGTGCCTCCAACGCCCTAATAGTAGATGAATTCCCTTGCACAATAGCTTTTGTGCCAGTCATATGCTTCCGCATTAAAGCTTCAAGAGCTGCTAACTGGTCAAAAGGAGAAGCATGTATGTACTGTTGTCATTGATGTTCTTGACCATGCTAATTAGGCATTGAAGAGGGTTGTGGTAGCGTCTGATTCTGGTGTGGATTCATCTGGCCTTGTTGTTAATGTGTCGAAGGGTACTGGTTATAGCTCTGTTGTTATTGATTGTAATTCCCTTCCCTTGGATTATAACTACCTTGAGTAGATAATATTCCCATATCAAAATGGCACAGTATTTTGTCTAGCATTCTGAGTTCCCCAAGACTTTTGATTGTGTGCAGAATTATTATAAGAGGTGCCATAAAGAACTGTTGCAGATGTTACTGACATAAAAGGCATTTTCTGCGTGTTGTGGACAATCTGTGACAGCTATGGTTGTCACTGCAAATCTCATAACAAAAGGTCAAAATATCAACTTGTTGAGCAACTTGTATAGGTGCAACGTCACTAGTCCCTTGCATATTTTTTTATCATATTTGCAAAAGAATAAACTTAAGCACTAAGTGTAACACCCCTAACCTGTATCCGTCGCCAAAATATGGTTACAGAGCATTACTGGACTTATTACAAAAACAAACATATATTTCTCATACATTTTTCATATCCAAATTAAAGTCATTCACATTATAACTAAGTATACCAAAATAAGCCAAATCACATGGCTATACACATTACAAACTTATAAGCCATACTATCCACAACACCTATACATGCCATATAACCAAATTCACAAGTTCATAAGTACCAAAACTATAGTTGGATAGTGTGATGAGATCTCAAAACTATAGTTGGCTAGTGTGATGAGATCTCCAACAACTCCCAATCCGAGCAAGCTTCGAAATCACTATAAAACATGAAAAAGTAAATAGTAATCTATAAAGCTTAGTAAGCTTATATAGCTAATAAGTATAACTTACAATTCATTCACCATTTAAGTAATATAAACATAATATACTATAAATCCATTTAATCACAAAGCTAACATTTATTCATTCACATAGTTAATCATAAAGCTCACAAATTTCATGGACTCAATACTCATATGATTTATGCTATCTATGTCTTACCCTTTCATATCCTCAATATACCCGTTGAACCATTTGGAATAATATTGGATACTCAGGAATCTCGCACCCTAAGTGCCAATACATGGTCGAAACCATCTCAATCTCATATCTCATATATAAATTCTCATCTCGAGCTATCACTGGGTCTGCTCACACAAGCTGACGGCCAAGACATAGCTACACGGTGCTACTCACACAAGCTGATGAGAATCCACAACACATGCCAGAAAACTCAGCCACTGGTAGAAAGTACAGACCAACACCCAAAATGCAATAACCCCTATTGACATGTCATTTGTATCCTATCTATTCCAAAAGTTCAACTGGGATTTGAAATTTTGCCATATCTTCGTCGAATGTTTCCGTAAAGTCGTATTCATCAACAATACAATTATAAAACATTTAAAACATAATTACATTAATGCTTATTAACATACGAACTTACCTCGATCACAAAAACGACGAAATGGATCAACTAGTCCAAAACTTTATTTTTCCCCCAATCTAGATCCGTACATTGCTCTTCTTGATCTATATAATCAAATTTCACATTATGGAAATTTCACACTTTTACCCCTAATATTTCAACTTCTTTACAATTTAGTCCTTACTTCATAATAATGCAATTTCATGCAATTACATCTACACCCATGCTAGCCGAATTTCACCTATACTTTAGTAGCCCATATTTTTCATTATTTCACACATTTACCACACAAATTACCACTTTTCTAAATTTAATCCCTAATTGACAACTTTATCAAAAATCACTTAACAAATGTTGTTTATCTAACAACAACCATTTATTTTCTATCATCAAACATCAAAATACACACATATTCTTCAATAGTAAAACTCCAAACCTTTAACAGTTTTGCAAATTAGTCCTTGGGCTAGCTAGACTAAGTTACAATGATTCCAAAAACATAGAAATCTTTAAAAACAGGATGAAAAATACTTACATGCAAGGCTAGGATAAATGGTCGAATTCTTCAAGCTATTCCCACGGTGTTTTAGGTTGAATTTTCAGCTAGGGGAGAAAAACAAAGATGATAGCCTTTGTTTTATCATTTTTACTAACTTTAATTATTAAATTACTTAAATAACCTTTAATTAAGCCATTAAAATCACTTAAACCATGTACATAAATGTCACTCATATTTAAAATGGTCTAATTACCAGTTAAGGCCATTCATATTCAAAATCCATAGCAATTCAATACCTTTTTCTTATAGAACTCAAATTTTGAACCTTATGCAATTTAGTATTTTTTTTATCAAATTGAGCATGCAAATGATAAAATTTCTTAACGAAATTTTCATACAATCATACTATCATGCTGTAGACCTCAAAATAATAATAAAATAAATATTTCAACCTTAGATTAGTGGTCCCAAAACCACTGTTCGGATTTGACTAAACATGAGTTGTTACACTAACTGCAGATATTGCGTCCAATTCAATAACTTCCAGAGTATCTTTTGCTTCTGCAGCTCTAGGGATAAGATATTAATAATCATTTTGAGCAATTCTCTCAAGAATTCCAATAGCATCATTATAAGTACAATCCAGCAAAGGACCATTGGCTGATGTGCCGACAAAATTCATCATGTGTGAATTCAGTCCATTATAAAAAAATCTCAATTTGTGTTTCCTATTGAATGGCGTGCATGGGACAACGTCAAAGTAAATATTTACAATGTTCTCATGTGGTGTGAAGAATTTCATCATCCAATTGATGATAGGCTGTAATATCATTTTGGAGACAAACATTCATTATCGGTGGGTTAAATTGCAAAACAAACTGTGTTGCTAATGTATTCCAAGAAGTAATTGATCCGGCAGGTAACCTAAGGAACCAAGAACGAGCTCTTCCTTACAAGGAATAAGGAAAATACTGCATCTTCAAAGTGCCATCAAGAACGCCTTATTGACTAAACGAAGCACAAATCAATAAAAATTATTTTAGATGTTCTCGTGCATCTTCCTGTGGTAGTCCAACATATTTTCCATTAGAATTCAACATTTGGAACATTACTAGCTTGAGTTCAAAATTCCTAGCTTGGATTGCTGGCCTAACAACTCCTGGTTGTAAGTCATCCAAGATAGGTACTATAAAATCTCGTAAGGCTTGTTTTGTATTTGAGCATCTTGCTGCAACGGTGGGTTATTAGCATTTTGGTTCTACACGGGGGTATGACTGCATTGTTTCTTGGCAAAGCCATATTCCTTTGTTCTCAAAGTCTCCTTCGAACGGTTCTTTCAATTTCTGGATCAAGATTGGCAATAAACTCCGAATTTGCTACGGCTCATACAACACCTAAAATAAAATTTGAAAATAACAGAAAAAAGAAAACAAGTTAGAAACAAATAAATATTTTGAAATAAAAACAAACAAAAATAAACATCAAACAAAATCCACCGTCGGCAACGGTGCCAAAACTTGGCCAGGTGTTTAACGTCACAGCAATAATGTGCAAGCGTACACTGTTAATGCAAGTATAGTAGACAGATACTAAATGCTCACAAGGTAAAAAGGATATGTGATTGTTGATGCATTAAACTGCAATGCATATCTTACCAAGCTTAACTTCTATATTTAATCTTAGACTTAAAAATGCAGATAAACCATACCTTCCGATGTTGGCAATAGAACACTATTAAGAACAAGTGGATTAAATTCCTCTAATCCTCAAGCAACTTCCGTTGTCATGCTCGTTAGCTTGAACCGTCGCTACACATTCCGTGCTAAAAACATTCAAACTCAAAGATTAAACAGTAAAAACAAGATTGAATAAAATAACATTTAACCTAAAAATCATGTGTACTTCCATACAAAGATGAAATAGAAAGTAATCACCATTGTTTATAAAAGAAATATAAAAGAAACAAGTGGAGAGCACTATTCCTAGAAAATCTCGACTTGGTCTCTCAACTCCCTCTTGTGTCACACTCTGGGCTCCTTGAACCTGCATCTCGTTCACGTCGGTTCACTAGTAGGAGATTTAAGCCACCATAGTTAAAAAGCTTCAAAAGAAGGCTTGAAGAAGATGCTCTTCTCCCCTCATTCTTTTCACGTTAATATATTGATATTTATCCAAATAGCACAGGTGTCCTTTCATTAGACTCATGCTACCTCTGTATGTACAAGTTAGTTGTACTAGACTAGAGAGCTCACACTTCTTTGTTGTTATCCGGATAGCTTTCAGGTGCGACGACAATTCTATGCACAATCTAATGACACTCATGTAGTGACATCAGTACCGAAACATGACAAAATTAAGGATAAATAGGCTGAGATCCTATAACACCCCTAACCCGTAACCAACATCGAATTAGGGTTACGAGGCATTACCAGACAGACAGAACATTTCGGACCAATTCAGAATCACAAGTATTATTTAACATCATTTCATAAGAAATCATCTCTAAATATGGTTTATGAGACCTAAAATGTACTTTTAAGAGACATTTGAGACTAAACCAAACACATTCATAAAGTTTAAAACTTTTAAAAAATTTCAATTCTATAGAGGTTACACACCTGTGTGACCAGGCCGTGTGCCCCACACGAGCATCAGACACGCCCATGTGAACCAGCCGTGCCAAAACAGAGCTTATATACTAACTTATTCCCGTGGCCAATAGACACGTCGGTATGCCACGGCCGTGTGATTCTTAGCTATCTACTGACTTAAGCCCACGGCTAACAAACACGCCCGTGTGCTATGGCCGTAGGCACAATGCAGGCTTGGTTTAAGCCAATTTTCCACCCCTTTATGGGTCATCCTACAAGACAAATTAAACAACATTCATACAAAATATTCTGCCAATTTCATGCTCAAAACATGCTTCATTACAACTATTTCATCATTATTCAAAACTCATTCAAACCATACCAAAACTTAGCACAAACATACCATTTGATAGCTAACTTTCATTGTATAACCTATATTTACAATTCAAAACTTAATACATAAACTTTTTAGCCTATACATACCATACTTTAAAATATTTACACTTTCAAGAGTACCAAAATGAGTTCGATAGTGTGGTGACAATCCTCGACTATCCCCGAGCCTTCGGTAGCTACAATAACTGTAAAACAGACAGTAAACACACAGAGTAAGCTACAAAGAACTTAGTAAGCTAAATACAATTGGTCTAACTACTAAAGCATATAAGTACAATTCAACCATAAAGATTCATAACCATTTCATAGAATAATTCATAAACTTAACCATCCTCCTTTGTTTGCATATATGTCATGCTTCATTTCCATACATATTTCACAGAGACAGAGTTTTCAAATTCAGAAATTTAGTATGATACAAACGTACCTGCATTGGTTATACATTTCATATACTCAAACTCAGATTTCGTATGCTATCATCAGACTGGTCAGAAATGATATAGATGATCATAAACAAATACAACGTCGACGTCCCGGACGTGGTCTTACATGTTATTCAATATCGATGCCTCTGTCCCTGACACGGTCTTACACGATGTCTCAGACAGATGTCAGCTTTTCTTATAAACATACAGAGCTTTTCAGATATTGACATATTATCATACTTTACTCCAAAGATATTCATCAAGTACTCAAGGCCATCCAATATAGATTACAGTTTATATGTGCAGAATTTATTTCAATTAACACGTAATTGTAATTTAACTTACCTCGGACGGATTTCGGATAAAACGAGTCGTCTATTCAAATATTTTGGACTTCCCCCGATCTAAGTCCAATTTTCTTTATTCTTGATCTAATACAATACAAATTCAACGATTCAATCATTCATTTCATTCAATTTAATCCATATACACATATTTAGGGCACTTTACATTTTAGCCATTACATTTTCACACTTTGACAATTTAGTCAATTTTCATAAAATCACAAATATGAAAAATTTCTTTGCAACAAGGGCTAGCCGAATTTTCATGGCTTCTATATAAGCCCATACAACATGTTTAATTCACAATTTAGTCCTTCAAAACCTCATTTTCAAAATATAACCCAAATAGCTCAATTTCATCAAAAACTCAAAGACAAAACTTATGAACCATCTACCAAGCCTTCATAATTCATTCAAAAACATCACAAAACTCATGATATCAACAATGGCATTTCATGAAATCTTTAACAGAAACAGAAATTCAGACATGGGTTTTGAAGAACACGAAGCAACGATCACAGAAACATAGAAATTATCAAAAACTGAACAAAATCCACTTACCAAATAAAGCTAACCATGGCCGAATATTCAACAAGCTTTATCTTTTCCTTTCTTTTGATTTTAGGCAACAACATGCATGAAATGGCTAATTTCATGCTTATTTTCATTTAATAACTTTAATAATCATTTTCCCATTTTGTCCTTGACATATATCATTAAAAATCCACCTACCAATGCCCATATTTGTCCACCATTAAAGCAAATGGTAAATTTGGCATGTAAGGACTTTTATTTTAAAAGCCAAGCCAAATAGGTGCTTTAGCATATAGCACTCAATTTTACACTTTACGCGATTTAATCCTTTTTCATAATTAAGCACAGAAACAAACAAATTAAATCACAGAATTTTCACGGATGTAATTTCACATATCACAGACGCAGAAAATAATATTAAAATATTTTTCAGACTCGGATTTGTAGTCCCAAAACCACTATTCCGACTAGGGTCAAAATTAGACTGTTATAGATCCACTAAGTAATAAAATGCAATTTACTGAACTGAAAATGCTAAAATATGTGCTAAAGATAAATGCATGGATACAAATTAACCAATAAGTAGTGAGAAAATATATGTTCTTTCTAGTACTATCACCACTTCACCAAACAGGCTATCTCTAAACTACACGCCAACCTTGAACTCGCTAGAACTGAGGTGTTACACAAACAGGCATTACAAACAATTCATAATCATTTTAATATGGCATATGCTACTTTATAAGTATATGGTTACAACCATCTCTTTCATAACGACACACTAGTGGATACTTTTGAACCTACTGTCACATTCCATTTTTTATTAATTGTAATGTAGTTAAACTGTCACCTCCTATGTCTTAAATTATTTGCACAAAACATAAGGAATTGCAACACCCTTCACCCGTATTCAACGCTAGAATAGGGTTACGAAGCATTACTGAACTTATTTTGCCAAAAACATACATTTCACATACATTTTCCAATTACTTTCAAACATCATCACAAACAATCATATTGTCCCTAATATGAGCCTACGAGGCCTTAACATGCATTTGGGGTGGTTTGAATTAAACCAATAACTCAAAAAAAATTTGGAATACTTAACAAATTTTACAAAATACAGGGGTCACACGCCCATGTGGCCTGGTTGTGTGTTTCACACGGCTAAAGACACGCCCATGTCACAGGCCGTGTGGAGATTTGAAATGGGATCACATGGTCGTGCCCCAACCTGAGTCCAACCCCTTGTAACTCTCTAAATTGGGTCACATGGCCAACCACACACCCGTGTGACCTTCGAAATGGCTACACATGCCCGTGTGCCAGGTCGTGCCAAACCTGTAGGGTATACTGACTTAGACCACACGGCCAAGTCACACGCCCGTGTGCTGGGCCATATGGAGCAAACTGACTTGATTTCTAATTCAACACCAAAGGACATACGCCCGTGCAACCTGATCGCGTGTCACACACGACTGAGACAGATCCCCGTGTCTCTGCCAATGTGGACAAAAATAAGCTATTTACCAAGCCATTTTGCCACCTAAATTTGCACACACCTTACCAACTCAATTGGCACAAAAACATAGCATATGTAAACATTCGATCAATCTCAACCAAGCTTAATTAATGCCAATTCTATAACATCATCCATAAGTCACACAAGTATCGTTATTTGTCATTCAATTTCATATCAAGTGCATATTCACAAAACACCCATATGGTCACTTTCAAACATATATTACTTGGAAATTACCACAAACATGCCATATCTCACAGTTCAACCTTTCAGCACAAGCATTTATATAGCAAATACAAATCACATAACCAAGGCTATTAGCACATATATATACATCACCAAACATGACAAAATAAGCCAAATCACATGGCTATAAACAAAACCAAACACATAACATTTACAAGCCAATTCAAATGGCTAAATTCATTACCAAAATATATACCAAAATGACCAAAGCTCGATAGTATGATGAGATCTCCAACGGTTCCCGAATTTGAGCTAGCCTTGATTTCACTATAAAACACGAAAAAATAAATGATGTAAGCTATAAAGCTTAGTAAGCTTGTATGAAAATAACTCAACTTAGCAAAATATACAATTCAAACATTTGATCATATGAATATACAACTTATATAAATACACAAACCTATCAAATATTCAATCACAAGGTTAGATGTGAACATCACAAGTTTCTTCGATTTAAATCTTATACGGTTCATGTACATACCTATACCATCTCTATCAATATCATACTGTAACACCCGTTACCCGTATCCAAACCTGGGAAAGGGTTTGAGGTGTTACCAAACTTTAACACAAGCACACATACAAAATCGGGCCATAAAATTTTCATTCAAATCAATTTCATTCATACATATGCAAATTGTCCCTTATATGGGCCTACGAGGCCCAAAACATACATCGAAGGTGGTTGGGATTAAACCGAAAACTTTAGAAAACTTTAGGATAACTTATAAAAATAACTTAGAAAAATTTCCTACTTTGGAGAGTCACACGCCCATGTGGGTAGGCCGTATGGCCACACACGCCTGTATGGCTTGGGACACGCTCGTGTCTTCAACCTGTGTAACTCTTTGACTATGACACCATCAACCAAATAAGGGCAATCAGCCAAGTCATACGCTTGTGTGCTCAAGCTGTGTGGCGAATTAAATTCCAAAAATTAAGTACAGACTTCACACGGCTTGGGCACACGCCCATGTCCTAAGGTCATGTCCTACACACGGCTGAGACACATGGTTGTGTCTCTGCCCGTATGTTTATTACTGGGAATTCTGTTTTGCATAATTAGGGTGCAGGGAACACACGGCTGGATTACACACTCATTAGGCAGACTGTGTGTCACACACGGCCTAGACACATGCCCGTGTGTCTAACCGTGTGGTAATTTCTAGGCTATTTTCCAAGCCATTTGCCACCCTTAAACACTCACATACTTACACTCACTTAATGGCATGAAACATGGCACATTTGATTACTCAAGCATTCACATTCATGGTTAAATTGTGACTTGGAAATGTTAACATGTCACCTATTCAAACTATCATGCTTTCATATAGCATTCTACACCAATTTCATATTTGTCTATCATCTTTGCTAACCTACTTTCAAGTTACACATTTGCACCACATTCATTATCTTACACATTAATCATATTTCATATACCAAACAAACATGCCATCCATCACACTTATTAACCATAAGCAACCATAACCACATTAAAGCATAAGAACATTTGCAAGCATGCACAAATAACTAGGGTTACAACCCAAATAATCAATATGAGCCACCTCTCATGGCCATATACAAAATAATCATAATACATTCATGAACCAACACATTTGGCTAATCAATATGACACATAACAAAAAGACCAATTTCCTATGCATGCCATACTCAAAATGATGAGACTAGCTATACCCAAATATTTAATTGATAGTGTGATCAAGTCTCCGACGTCTTTAGATCCCTGAGCTAGCTTGGTGACACTATAAAAGATAGAAAGGAAAATGGGGTAAGCATTAAAGCTTTGTAAGTTCACATGCAAATGAAAAGCAACTTAAACAAACATTATTCATTCTTTTAACATAGTGAACATAATCTTGCATTTTATCAAATCTCTTAAACTTATTCTTCATATACATATACACATGTTCTTACCACAATTTCATCATATCTAATGTCATTCTCATGAGTTCAATGTACATACCTATGCCCACTTGCACATAATAACTTAATTTCTCGTCTTTGACGTATTCATCAAGATTACTCATTGAACTTCCTTTAGAACTACCCATTGAACACTCAGAATACTATTAGATACATCAGAATCTCGCACCTAAGTGCCTCGTACGTAGCCAACGCTTTGCTCACTTTCGAGCTACTCACGGGTTTGCTCACATAGGCTGTCAGGTTCCGCAACACATGTCAGACTACCCAGCCACCGGTAGAATATGCGAGACCAATACCCGAACTCTAAAACATGTGTCACATACATCATGAAATTAGACCACAACTCAATGAGTTCAGATGTCACATATATCATGAAGTCAAACCACAACTTAATGAGTTCAGATCACATATATCATGAACTTAGACCACAACTCAATGATTTCAGATCACATAGTTCCTAGTGACATGTCACTTGTATCCTAAACTATTCCCAAGGTTCAAACGAGATTCTTCGATACCACATTTTCGTTGAGCTTGATCGTAATGTCGATTTCAATATCCATAGCACCAATCACATACTCATAGTAGTAATAAGGCATTAAAATTCACTTGATATCAAAGCAATAGAAATATGACATAACATCTCATATGAACTTACCATACATGCAATATTAAAGCATTTAAAGTATGGCACATGTTGCAATATTTGCAAATGAACTTACCTCAGTACAAAATGATAGAAACGAGCCTAATTCTCGTAAACCTTTTTTTCCCTCGATCAAGACCCAAATCATGTTTTTCTTGATCTATAATGTCAAATTCAATTTGTTCAATACATACATTGCTCATATCGACCCATAACACATACTTTGGTAAAATTACCTTTTACCCTTAACTTTTCACTTATTAACACTTTAGTCTCTAGTCTCATAAAATGAAATGCATACAATTTCTTGGTTACCCAAGCCTAGCCGATTCGTATTCTAACTCATATCAGCCCACATTTTCCTCTATTTCACATTTCTACTACTCATTTTTACACCTTTTACAAACAAGTCCTTTTTAGGTGTTTTCACTAAAAATCACTTAGCAAATTATGTTTATCACACATCAAACATTCATATTCCTCCATTAAACATCAAAATACAACCATGTCACACATGGGCCAAATTCATACATGAATCCTAGCTCAAAATAATGTAGAAATAGCTAGATCTGTAATGCCCTGAATTTGGCCTAGAAGGAATGGGCCTTAAATGTGGGAACGCATAAAAGTTTAGGTGTGTGAGAAATATCACAAATTATGTGTAGCTTAATGGCTAAGTATTGGCATACTCGGAGTGCTTGAGAAGCCTGGGTTCAAATCTAGGCTTTAGCAAAATTTTAGTATTACAACATGGGAGTACTAATAATGACTGTCGTTTTATTATCTAGCCTAAGAATAAAGAGGTTTGTTTAATTAACTAATTATCTAAACTAAGAACTCACAAAGAAAAGAATTGGGGAACTGCTTTTAGGAAAATCTATGACTTAAGACAATACTTAAGGAAAAATCCACCTAGACTTTACTTGTTATTCTGGCTTCGAATCGAACGATTTATTCATTCAACTTGTTCCATAGAGATCCCTAAGTTATGTTATTATCCCTATTCAAGACTAAAAATGTCTAATCCCTAGATTGAATATCCGAGACTTTTCTCTAATTAACACTCTAGGGTTGCATTAACTCGATTATGGATCCCCTTATTAGGTTTCACCCTAATCCGGCAAAATCTTGTTACCCTATGTCTAGGACGCAATCAACTCTGCTTAATTATGACAAACGTACTCTAGACAGGGCCTATTCCTCCTCTGAATAAGAGCTTGTCTTGAATCAGTATCCTGGGATATCAAAACAAGAATTAAGAACACATAATTAAGAACAAGTTAAATATTTATCATATGATTCAGAAAATAATAACAAGATTCGTCTTAGGTTCATTCCCTTAGGTATTTAGGGGTTTTAGTTCATAACTAAATAAGAAAACATCTAAGAAGAATAAAGAATACAAAACATAAAGAAAACCCAAAACTTCTGAAGGGAAATTGAGGAAGGATCTTCAGTCTTGATGATGAATCCAGCTTCTGAGATGGATCAATCGGCTTCCTTGGAGAAATTCCTTACTCCCTATTCTCCATCTCCTCTTCTTCCTTCTCTGGGGTGTATTTATAGGCTTTGGAATGCCTAAAAGCCCTCAAAATTAGCTTTTTCCGAATTGAACCAACTTGGGCTCAGCAAGGACACGCCTGTGGCACACGCACGTGTTCGATTACTCCAGGCCATGTTCGAGCCTGCCAAATTGACACGGCCGTATGGTTTGCCCGTGTGAGGAGGTTCAGGCCGTGTTGATTTCGTACTTTGGCCCATTTTCACCGTTTTGGCCCGTTTCTCGTTCCTATCACTCTCCTATGCTCTCCTAAGTATAAAACATGAAATTAAAGCATTGGGAGCATCAAATTCACCAATTCTAATGGGAAATCATCCATAAAATGCATTAAACATGGGGTAAAAATATGCATAATTTATGGTTTATTAGCACAAAAGTCTTATAATTAATTATGGATGATTTTACCACAAAATGAGCCCGAGGTGTAGTGGCAAGGTAGGGTGTAGAGTAACCTTGAGGTTTGAGGTTAGAGTACTGGCACAACATAAAAGAAGTATTTATTTTGCTACATGGATGGCTGGTATTGAGTTAGATGGGACGCTAAGTTTGAATAGGTCTTGAGGAATTTGAATGGTTATTGGAGGAGTAAATCAAGAAGGGGTTGAAAGGAAATCAGGGATGGATATAGAGTGATTTATGACGAAAAAATAGGAAATTTGAAGGGGGAGGAGGGTGTTGTACCGAATTTGGTCTTTAGGCATTAGGGGAAATCGATTTTAGGATTTCTTCTAGGAGTCGTGTTCGTTAAGGGTCATTTAAAGGTCTCTCGATTTTCTTTTTTCTGACGTTTTAAGCCTATTTCTCCTCATTTTTATTTTTACCTTTCCATTGAAGTTCTTTGTACTATTTTTTTCTGAAGTCGAATAACTGCAATTGTTCTTTGGGTACCTTTCAGTTCTGGTTTGTTACGTTTTTCCTTTCTCCTCTTATAATTTTGTGCTTAGGCCGATTACCTTAGTGCTTTTGGGTTCCGTTTTGGCAAACATTCCTTGGCTTTTTTTTTCTACTTTTTCCCTCTTCTTCTCTTGGCCGATTCTTGGCTTCTCTCCCCCTCTGTTTCTTTCAATTTTTGGGCAATCTTTCTTTCTCTCTTCTATTGCCGATTCTCTTTTCTCTCTTTCAACACTGGCTAAATACTCCCTATCATCTGCTCTTAATTCTATGATACTGGCCGAATTCTTCATACCCCCTTTGTGGTTGTTTTGACTGGGTAAGTGTTCTTTAATCTAGTCGTGCAGTACCTTTACTCTGTCTCTCTATATCAATGATATTTCCTTCTTTTGACAACTTCTTCTCTATGCCGATTTTGATAGGGGATTGTCCCATCTGGTTACCTTGATTTAAGGGTATACTTTTGGGTGTGCCATAGCAGGTCGAATACCTCTTTTAGCCTTTTGTAGTACCACATTTCGATATTTATGAAAGGGGCTATTATTCGAATTCGTCAATAGTTTTAGTGGGCTAGACCACGCTCGTTCAATCAAGGCACGTATCAATGATTATTACAGTTTAAGCATTAGAAGGGGATACGTAATCTTGTTGATTAATGGACTGATTGAGTGCCTTGTTTAGGTATAGGTTTTGTGCTCGAGGGTTTCTGTGCCTTTTCACTAACAAGTGTAACACCCTTAACCCGTATCCATCGCCGGACTAGGGTTAAGAGGCATTACCAAACATATCAAAGCACTTCACATTCATTTCAGAAACATCATAGCATCATAGTCAAACATCAACATAAGTCCCTTTCTTAGGTTAATGAGACCTTAAACATGCATTAGGAAGAGGTCGGGACTAAACCGAACACGTTTACAACTTTCAACACTTAGAAAATTTTTTCTATTCTGTTAAGGTTTACACGCCTGTGTGTCCAGGCCGTGTGCCTTACACGGGCATCAAACACACCCATGTGAACTAGCTGTGCCAAAACAAGGTGACCATACTGACTTTCACCCACGGCCAATAGGCATGCCCGTGTTCTATGGCCGTGTATACCAAGCTAGCTACTAACTTTAGCCCATGCTATATGACACGCCCATGTGTCAAGGGCATGTAATTTTTAAGAGAATACTAATTTCCTTACACGGCCACAAGGCACGCCCGTGTCCCCTGACCGTGTGGCACAATGCAGGCTTGGTTTAAGCCAACTTGCAACCCATTATAGGTCAACCTACAACAAGGAAACAAACATACATGTACAACACAATCAACCATTCTTTATGCTAAAACATACATCATTCATGCCATAGTTGCAAATTAACATCACATATGTAACACCCCGTACCCGAGACCGTTGCCGGAGTCGGACACGAGGGGTTAACAGACTTAATTCACTTATTTGCACAGTCCATTTTAAATTTCCAGACGAGCTGGCTAACTGCGTCACTGTCACCTTAAAAATCATATCTCGAGTTCCAAAACTCGAAAACCAGTTCCGTAAATTTTTCCTGAAACTAGACTCAGATATCCATCTAAAACTTTTTTCTAGAATTTTTGGTCGAGCCAATTAGTACAGTTTATTAGTTAAATTCTCCCCCTATTACAGGGTTTGACTATTCTGACCTTCATGCATTACGACTTGGATATCTCCCTGTACAGGGCTTCAATACTGATGCCGTTTGTTTCTATAGAAATTAGACTCGAAAAGGAATCTATAAATATATGGCACGGCTTCTAATTATCTCTGGTTAATTTATAATGAATTTCCAAATTCGGAACAGGGAATCCAGAAACAGTTCTGGCCCTATTTCGCAAAAACTTTAAAATCTCATAAAACACCGTTCATATGATCGTTTCATTACTTCCCTATGAAAATAGATTCATCAAGGTTCAATTACATAATTTATTCACTATTCAATTCCATTCTTACTATTTTAGTGATTTTTCAAATCCACACCACTGCTGCTGTCAGCATCTATTTTTAAGGTAGACTTTACCTATTTCATAGTTTCCATGATTCAACTAGCCCTTTAGCAATATATAGCACAAAATATGATTATGATTAACCATTCCAATGGCTAATCGTTTCCAAACATTTCCATACCTCTTAATGAACAACATACCAAATGATTATAATACTATGCTCAAAGTGTATATAAGCCATTTTCGCATGGCTATCCAATTTATACAAACCAGGGTACATGACCACAACAAAAAGGGTAGTCCTATACATGCCCTTTTCAACCAAAGTGTACAAAATGGCTTTGATAGTGTGGACGACTTCGACTCTAAAATCCCGAGTCCGATAGCTGACGAACCAAAATCTATAAAACAGAGATTCAAAGAACGGAGTAAGCATTTAATGCTAGTAAGTTTTGAGCAATGAATTAGCACAACTGAAATATAGCATTCATAAACTAAACGAATAATTTCATATACACATATTCACAACAATCAGTCCTACTTCACATTTCCAACCCTTATATTCATATATAAGGGATCAACTTAACCAAAAGCCGGAAGCTCATTAATCGACTTAGCGAATAATATTAAACGGATCATACTCAAATGCATATACGAAACGTACCTCATCATTGGGATTTACGAGCGTGTTAATTGAAATTATTACAGCAAGATCGCTCATTCCCAACCAAGTACTCGGGGTAGCCGAATAGCTACTCGCTCAATGCCTTCGGGACTTAGCCCGGTTATAGTAACTCGCACAAATGCCTCGGGACTTAGCCGAAATAGTAACTCGCCAAATGCTTCGGGACTTAGCCCGGAAACAAGTAACTCGCACAATGCCTTCGGACTTAGCCCGTCGCACAAATGCTTCGGGACTACCGGAAATAGTAACTCGCACAAATGCCTTCGGGACTTAGCTCAAAATAGTAACTCGCACAATGCCTTCGGGACTTAGCCCGGTTATCATCCGAGTATTCATGCACATATCAATAAATCATGAACATCTCTATTTCATTTTCATAACTAGAATTCAAACACAAGCACCTATTAAGCATTCCCATTTTCGGCTCAATAGCCACTTACAAACAGCATGGTTGGTTGCTTACGACATGATCTCTGTGCACATACGGCTGCCTGTCATACGTATAGACTAATTACTCAACACATAGTTCAAGTAGAATATATATCACCGTATATTGTTATGTCATACGTCATGACTTAATCAAATCATAAACTAAGTCTCATTACTCGAAAATTACCTCGGATGTATCGAACGATTTCGATGGCTATTCGATCACTTTTTCTTCCCTTTATCGGATTTAGTTCCCTTTGCTCTTGAGCTTAATATTAACAAATAAATTGATTTAGTCATTTTGAACATCATGAGGAATTCAAGGTACTTAGCCCTTATATATTAGGCATTAGAGTCATATATGTATGAATCACGAATCAAATTCAACATATTAGCCAATATTCTCCTTAGCCGAATTTCTAAGTCAAGATAAAGCCATCAATATGCTTACCTATGGCCGAACAAACAAACAACTTATGTACCTTTCATTCATGTGGCCGAATATGCATGTCTATGTTGAGGCCGATGTATACTTATACATCTACAAATATGGTCACTTGTATTGACAAATACCATTTTGTTTCAAGTTCAAAACTCGGCTAATACACATATATAACACTAGAATCAAATACTAACATTTGCACTTCACCTTAATGCTAGCTAGCAACCTTGATTTAACAATAATTGTTCAACACAATTTAAGCATACTCTCCATCCATCAATTCCAAAACACTACATTACTCAATAATGTTCAAAATTATTTCGGCCTAGCACACAACTTGCTAGCCGATTCTTCCCCATCTAGCAACTAATGCACATGTGTGCTCATTTGTTAGACTCACTTCACAACAACAACATATTTTCTTCACTCCCCATGGCCGAGAAGATCCCAACCCAAATACCTTGGTTGTTAAGGAACTTGGTTAGTTCTTAAACACCTCGACATCTACACTCCATTAGCTAACTGCTAATAGTATCAAGGCTTCAACCGAAACTTGAAGCCTTAGTCGAATACTAACTCTCTAAACCCCAATCCACCATGAGATGTTAGAATTACTAATCATCCAAGGGATGTATGAACTTTCAAGCACATTAAACATACCTTAATCTAGTGAACCACCATAGCCGATTTCTCCAAGCTCTTTCCCTCCTTTCTTTCCTCTATTCGGCCAAAGATGTCAAGAATGAACATCTTTTTTTTTGTTTTCTTTCTTCAATTCACGGCAATGGGGGGGGAACATGGAATGAGACAATTTTTTTTTTTTCCTTCATCCCTTTGCATTACTTTACTACTAACCCCTTTTTTTTTTTCTTCTAACATAACACACTAAACACATGTTTACATGTTCCACCCAGAGCCATGGCCGGCCACTAGTTCAATTTTGGGTAATTTGACATGCAAACCCATCATTTTATAACATGCATTAATAGGCCACTTTACATTTGCCTAGCACATTTAATTTTCTCACATAAGTCCTATTACTAAATTCACCTAGAATAACAAATTCAAATATGAAATTTCCACACATGCTATATACATAAAATAAGCATCAACATGACAGCTAATTATTTTATGACTTGGTTTTGTGGTCCCGAAACCACTTCCCGACTAGGGTCATATTAGGGCTGTCACATATCAACTCATCAATTACTATCTATTTCCATACCAAACCATACCACAATGACCACATTCAAGCATATTAAAAAGAGTCATTCATAGTATGCATTTAATTTACCAAAATGCCAAAATGTCAACAATTATAAAACCGCATATACATGCTAACATAACAACCAATTCATCAACCAAAATCCCATATTTACAAGCCAAATATAATGGCTATCTCATCAAACACAAAAGACTAATACATGCCATCATAAAACCATGACTCAAAATTATCAAAATCTACTGATATAGCCGATGGATAGGTGATGGATCTCGACAGCTTCCAACCCAAACGAGCTTCTGATTATCTAAAAACATGGAAAATAACACAAAGTAAGCATATAATGCTTAGTAAGTTTGTAAATCATAAACAATGTTTACCATTTCAATGCATAAGCCTAAGCATCAACAGAAACTCAAGTTAGTGGTTGAACAAGCCTAAGCATCAACAACAACTCAAGTGAGTGATTAAACACATAACTTAGCAAATCACTACATGATAAAATAGCTTTCATGAATATAGCATATAAGCATTCATACTTTTCATGAACATGTATACATACTTTAATCATCAATAATTCATACCTTTCCATACTTTCATAACATTACTGATCAGAACACTTACCGTTCCTTCTCTTTGTATACCTATTGAACCACTTATAATAATATCGGATACGTAGGAATCTTACACATTGTGTGCAAACATATGGTCGAAACCAGTTTTTTCCTTTTCCTTTACATAAATGCTCTCTCTCAAGCCATAAGTGGGTCTGCTCACACAAGCTGTCAGTCAGAATTTTCTACATGTTACTGCTCACATAAGCTGTCAAGTATCCTCAACACATGCCATAACTCAGTCATTGGTAGGACATTCAGGACCAGCACCCGAAACTTGGTAACCCTAAGGACATGGCACTTTTATCTTATATATTCCTAAGTTCAAACGGGCTCGATAGTCATCGAAACATCGTTGGATTTTCCGTCAAGATATGATACAATAATAACATAATAGCATTCAAATCAAACATATTAAAATGATATTTAACATACGAACTTACCTCAACAATAAAAACGTAGATACGGAGTCGATTAATCTGAAAACTTTATTTTGCCCTGATCTAAAGCCGTATGAGGTTTATCTTGATCTAAATGAATAAATTCAATTCATTTAATAACCGTTCTATTCAATTCAATCCAAATTCATATTTTGTAGAAATTACGCTTTTGCCCCTATTATTTTTGATTTCATTACAATTTAGTCCCTAAGCTCGTAAAGTAAAATTCATGCTAATTCATCCCTAACCCAAGCTAGCTGAATTTCATATAGGTCCCTAGCAACTTATATATTTCATTATTTTCAAAATTTCACCATGAATATTTCACATTTTTCAATTTAATCCCTAATTGACATTTTTAACCAAAATCACTTAATAAAAGTTGTTTATCTAACAACAAAGGTTCATTTTCTTTCATCAAACATCACAAACATGTATACATTCAAGGTAAAACCCTATACTTTTAAAATTTTGCAAATTAGTCCTGAGCTAGCTAGATTAAACTATAATGACTCTAAAAACATAGAAATCATTAAAAAACGGGATCAAAAATCACTTACATGCACAAAAAGACTTGACCGAATGCTCAAGAACCCTAAAATGGTGTTTTTTCTCTTTTCAATTTTAGCAAGAAGATGAATAAAGAGAAAAGGATTTGTTTTACTTAATTGATTTTATTTATTAAATTACATATATAACCTTGTCATAAACATTAAAATCACTTAATTCTTGTCTAAGAGTGTCCACTAACATTATAAGTGGTAAATTTTTCATTTAAAACCCTTAACTGTTTAATTTCATAGTTATTAAATCCCTTTAGCTTATAGAACTCAAGTTTTGCACATTTTGCAATTTAGTCATTTTTATCGAATTAAGCATGTAAACTGTAAAATTCCTTAACAAAATTTTTATACTATATTACTAACATGCTATTGAAATTTTTCAACAGAGCATTTAAAACTGTTCTGTATTTTATTAACTAAAGAACTAAACTTAAATAGAAAAAGTCATAACCTAATGGGGAAAATAATTCCCTTATTCTAATAAACTACTAAGATAAGGGAAAATAATTTCATTATTCTAATAAACTACTAAAAGATAAAATAAAATATTCTTAGAATATCTCTAATGATTTATTCTAATATTTTTATCTACCTAAATAAGATTTATTTACCTAAATAAATGTAAAATATATCCCCAAAATATGGATTTCATATATTTCAACCCATTCCTCAAGTTGGGTTATATATATCAATCATGTCCAACTTGGTTACAAGAAATCAAAGCTTATCTTAGGGAGCCCTTTGGTGAGTATGTCAGCAATCTTTTGTTTTGAAGGAACAAAAAGAATGCACAGTTGGCCTTCTTCAATCTTCTCCTTGATAAAGTGTCTATCAATCTCAACATGTTTAGTTCTGTCATGCTGGACTGGGTTGTGAGTAATACTATGGCAGCTTTTCTATTATAGTACAACTTCATTAGTGAAGTTATTGGTTTCCTCAACTCTTCTTTAATTCTTTTTAACCACGTCATTTCACAAATTCTTTGAGCCATTGATCTAAACTCAGCCTCTACACTACTTCTTACTACAAGGTTTCCCCGAACAAATGTACAGTATCCTGATGTAGATCTTCTATCTGTTACTAAGCCTACCCAATCTGCATCTTTATAAGCTTAAATTCCTCTTTGTTTGGATTTCTTAAAGAATAAGCCATTTCCAGGTGAACTCTTCAAGTATCTCAGAATTTCAAATACTGCTTCTCCATGTTCCTCCATTGGGGAGTGCATAAATTGACTCACTAAGCTCACTGCAAAGCTATATCTGGCCTTGTATGTGATAAGTAAATTAACTTATCAACTAATCTTTGTATTGTCCTTTATCAACTAATTGACCTTCTTCATTTTCGAATTTTACATATGGATCAATTGGTGTGTCAGCTGGGCGGCAACCACTCATCCCAGCCTCTTTTAAAAGATCAATCACATATTTTTTCTGAGAGACTACAAGACCCTTATTTGATCGAATATCTTCCATTCCAAGAAATTATTTCAAAGGACCCAAGTCTTTGATCTCAAAATCCAATGTTAGATGCTCCTTGAAACACCTTATTCATCCACATCATCTCCTGTAAGAATGATATCACTGAAATAAAACTATAATAATTTTATTCTACCTCTTTTTGAGTGAACCGTTCAAACCAAGCTCGAGTGAACCGTTCAAACCAAGCTCGAGTGAACCGTTCAAACCAAGCTTAAGGGTCTGCTTCAGACCATACAAAGATTTCTTGAGCTTACATACTCAAGTTCAAATTTTTTCTTCAAAACCTGGGGAGGATCCATGTAAACTTCTTCTTCAAGTTTCCCATTTAGAAAAGCATTCTTCACATCTAGTTGTTGTAAAGACCATTCAAGATTAATAGCAATTGATAAAAGAACTCTAACAAAATTAATTTGGCTACTGGAGCAAATGTTTCAAGATAATCTATCCCATGAGTTTACCCTTTAGCCACTAGTTGGGCTTTGTATCTATCTAAAGATTCACCCGGTTTGAATTTGGTTGTGAACACCCATTTACAGCCGACTTTTTTTCCTACAGGTAATTCCACTATTTCCCATGTACCTGTTTTCTCAAGAGCATACATCTCCTCTAAAATAGTCTCCTTCCACTCAGGAACCTGTAAAGCATCTTTCACATTTTTGGGTATTTTCACAGTATCGAGACACAAAACAAAGGTCGAGAATGTTAAAGACAAGGCTTTTTAGGATACAGAGCTAGACATGGGATATTGGACAACATTTCTAACACATTTTCTTTTAGCAATTAGAATATCTAAATTAGAAAATTCATTGGTTGGATTATGAGCTTTATCTGGACTTTTGACAATCTTGCGGATCAGATTCTTGGTGATGAATCTGGTGGATTTCACTTTCTTGATTTTGATTTCTTCTCAAGTAAACAATTAACTTATTTGTTTGTTCTTTATTCTCATGATCAGACTCTACACATTCATACTTCTTTTTATTAACAATATTAACATCATTAGTTTATGTGTTAATCATAAATTCGCCTTCCCATTATTAGAATCCTTATCTTGTATATTCATAATATTTTCTTGATCAACTATAGAATCTTCCTTACTATAATTCCCTCCCTGAAGATTAGAATCAAAATAAAATTGTGTTTTTAACAAATGTGACATCCATGGTAACAATAATCTTCCTATCAATTGGATCATAACATTTGTAACCTTTTTTTATTAGAAGCATAGCCAACAAAGACGCATTTTTTTGCTCTAGGATCTAGTTTACCTTGGTTGTGAAGATAAACAAAAACACTACACCCAAAAACTCGGAGGGATAAACCTGTGATCAATTTAGAGTTAAGAAAGTTATCTTTAAAGAGACGAAAAAGAGTTCTATAGTTTAGAGTTTTACTGGGCATTTTATTAATAAGATATGTAGTTGTTAACAAGGCTTCGCCCCAGAGATAACGTGGTACCTGACTAGTGAACATCAAGGCTCTAGTTACTTCCAAAATATGTCGATTTTTCTTTCTGCAATCCCATTTTGTTGTGGTGTATTTGTACAAGAGCTTTGGTGGACTATTCCATGTTTGGTTAAGAAAACACCTAATTGGCCACTAAAAATTCCCTACCATTGTCACTCCGAAATACTTCTATTTTCACACCAAATTGTGTTTTCACTATAGCATAAAAGACTGAAACACATTTTTAACTTCAAACTTATCTTTTAATAAAACACCTAACAAATACGAGTATGATCATCAATAAATGTTGTAACACCCCGTACCCGAGACCGTTGCCGGCTGGAATGTGTTAATTATAATTATTTTAATTATGTTAATTTATAAGTTTCGGACAGCAGGGTAAAACGTCTTCTGGTCAGAAATCCGTTTCTCCCTTTCACGAGAACCTGAATATCTCTTACATATGTCCAATGATCGTTTCGTTACTTTCCTATGAAAATAGTTCATCAGGATTTTTACATAATTTATTCATTATTTAATTCCAATCTACTATTTTTAGTGATTTTCCAAATCTACATCACTGCTGCTGCCAGCATCTGCTTTAAGGTAGACTTTACTATTTATAGTTTCATGATTCAACTAGCCTTTTAGCATAATAGCACAAATTATGATAGTGATTAACCATTCCATACCAAATGATTATACATTATGCTCAAACATATATAAGCCATTTTCGCATGGCTATATACATTAACCAAATATTCTTCCGCACTAGTCTATTTTATACATGCCATAAGATAATCAAAACATAGCGTACAAACAGTGGATAGTGATAGTGTGATAGTTGTGACGATCCCGAGCCTGTAGCTTGCAATAGATCTATACAAGAGGAACAGAGTAACGAGTAAGCATTACTGCTTAGTAAGTTTTAAGCAGTGTCAAATAAATCAAATTATACATAGTTTTCTATTTTTATTTCACTCTTCCTTCGGCTACCATCCTTTTACGATATGCACATTTCATATATAGGCGTAACTTTCACTAAGTGGCTCATGTGCATAGATATTCGTATGATTTCATATCCTCTCCACTGATCCGTGTCAATAATCTAGGATGTTCATGATTTCTCGTTGCATCACATAACTCTTATTTAGTGCAATTAAGCTCACAATAAATTGGGTATACTTTTACTTTCGCATTGAATATTTTATAAGCAATTCTTATTACGAAGTTTACCCGGACTATCTCCACGAATTATCGGGTCTTACCGGACAAAATTCCCACCGTAGTCATCGGGTCTTTAGAGCCGGATATATAGGCACAAAGCTTACGGAATTATCAGTATAATTTGCTAAAGCTGCGGTTTTACCCGAAATGACTACAAATGCCCTTCGACTTATAATTTATGCTTCAACATCCATCAGTTGCCTCGCCCTGTCAATATACTATTTCACATTCAAAGGCCTAGCCTTTCACATATAACTTTCACATTCATACATCGCCATTGGCCTTATTACACTTTACTTTCCTTCATCACATGGCTATAGGCCTTATCAAATTACATTCCATTCAATCACATGCTATTGGCCCTTATCCCATTATACATCGCTCTTCATCACATAATGGCTATTAGGCCTTTCCACTATACACTTTCACTTCATCACGCATTAGGCCTTATAATATACCTTTACATTCATCACATGGCATTGGCTTCACATATACATTTCTTCTACGGCATTAGCCTTATAATATATACCTTTCACATTATCCTTACACTTTCATATTCATCACATCGGCCATTAGGCCTTATCACATATATACACTTTCACTTCTACATCGGCATTAGGCTTATCAATATATACCACTTTACATTCATCACATGGCTGCATCTAGGCCTATCACATATAACATTTCACATCACACATGCATTACCTCAACATATAACTTCACATCATCACATATCCCATTACCTAATATCACATATACTTTACTTTCCTCTTGGCTATCTACATCTATCATTTCAATATCAAATTTTAGATTCACTATGGGTTTAATCATAGCTTATGAGCAACTAGACAAGTTTATCAAGGTTACAAACAATCTCAAATTCAGCACAAGCTGTTTTTCTGAGCAATAGTCACTAAATCATTTATACTGGAGCTACAAACTCAAATCACTTTCCGTTAATTTTTCCTGATATAGATCGTATATCTTCCATCCATAAAATTTCCAGATTTTAGTTTGGCCAATCATACAGATTTTTTCTTAAAGTTTCCCCTGTTTCACTGTTTGACTAATCTGACCACTCTTCACTACGAATCAGATTTCTCATTTTACAGATTCAAAATTGTTGTATTGATTTCTTTGAAACTGACTATAGGGTTAAGCATATAAATTTTTTTTACTTTTTTACAATTTTAATGTTTTCTAAAGCGAGGTTACGTTCATTCTGCTGTCTCAAAACTTTTATATTCATTATCGAAATAATTTCTACAGTTTTTTTTAAGATAGACTCATTAATATTAATTTCATTTTATTCAGCCCATTCAACTCCATTTTATGTGATTTTAATATGTTACGCTGTGCTGAGCAGGTTTATCACAATTTTAATCTCTGAATCCTTAGCACTTCTAATTATATCTTTGGCAACATCATATCATCTTACTATACTTATATAGCCATTAGCTTATGCTAAATTTACAATAGAGTTTGATTTTTTATATGTGTTACTACATACAACCATTAGGCTTTATTTAAATTACCTCGATGTAATACCAATTCCACTATCGACAATTTCTTTTTCCCGATCCGCTTTGTTTCATAGCTTTGACGCTCAATCAACATTTTTTACTTCAAATTGCAACAATGTCATCATACTAACAAATTAATTTCATACTTAAACATCCACGAAATTCTCGAGCCACTTATTTTCTTTAGCTAAACACTATGTTCATATAAACATTGGCTATTATAAAAATCGCATCATACCGAATCATTGACTAAAATCACATTCGGTAATATGCTTTTAAATAATTTCAATATTTATTAACATCTAAAACTAATTTGCTTGGGGTGCCATGAATTATTCAAATCGGCCGAATATCATTGAATCTCTAAAATCATGCTTATAAACCACTTGGCCGAGTTTCACATTTCAAAGCCACATATATATATTATTCAAAGTATTTAACAACACTTAAAAATCCAAAACCATAAAACTCAATTCATATAACACCAAACTCAATGCTAAATCACCCTAGGCACATTCGGCACTAGCACAAGCACACACACATTTAACTTTTCTAAAATTCAACTTTAACAAGCTTCCTATGCTTCCATGATAAAAACCGAATGCTCATCTTACCCCAACATGCATATTTAATTATCTCAAGCCTCTCTTAATCAATTTTATTCATAATAGCATGACTCAACAATCCATTACTCATACAAAACAACATAACCGAAAGCCTTACTCATTCCAAAATTCAAATCTCAACTTGGTCACAAAAATAACTTGATATCTCACCAACACAACATCAACACCAAGCAAGAATGATGCATCCATGGCCGAGTGTCATTTCTATCACATAGCAAGATTTAGACTATGGGCTAGGTAGAACTCAAGCTAACAACTAAAACATGCATGCATCTCATGGAACATCATCAAAACCTTAGCCTAGTTACATGCATGGCGAACCTCTTCAATCTTTCTTCTTCCTTCCTCCTTAAAATTTTCGGCCAAGGATGAACCAAAGGATGAACACTTTTTTTTTGTTTTTCTTTCCTTCAACTCACGGCAAGGGGGGGACAATCACACATATTGTATCCTACTAACACTATATTGCCCATGCTCTTTATTTATTGTTTCCTCCCATGATGCACCAACACAACATGTCTATGACATGTTTTGCCCATCACCCTTTGTCCATCCTAATGTCATGGCCGGCCACTACTAGATGGGGGGGGGAAATTGAATGCAAGTCCCCCCTTTTTCAACATGCACTAATAGGTCCTTATGTTTTGATCTATCACATTTCAAAAATGTCACACATAAGTCCTATTGACTAAATTCACATGAAATTTACTAAATCGAAGCTTAAAATTTTCACACATTTATTTTAGACAATAAATATCATGTTCAAATAATTTGGTTACTCGGTTTAGCGGTCCCGAAACCGCTTTCCAACTAGGGTCAAATTAGGGGTGTCACAAATGTGACAAACCAAAGTTTTCCTGAAAAAGTTGAGACTCTTGAAGCTCCCCAAACATCACTATGAATTAACGAAAAAGGTTTGGAAGCTTTATATTTTTGAGTGGAAAGAATGAACGATGATGTTTAGCCAATTCACAAAATTCATAGTTACAAGAGTAGAATATCACCATTAGCTTCAAACCTTGCCTTAACATTACTTTCTCCTTATATCCTCTCTTTTAACCTCAGAAAAAATCTCATAGAGTTTTGAAAGAGATTTTTTTCCTAAGATCCGATATCTCACTTCATCAAATTCTTTATTTAAACCAGCCAAAAAAAGCTCATTCATTCTTT